>NW_019384304.1:149465-200801 GCF_000671375.1 Centruroides sculpturatus
ATATATATATATATATATATATATATATATATGATCAATTTAATATAGTATACTTCAAATATACTGATAGTGAAGCAACTATTTTTTGTTTTTAAAACTAGATGCTCTGAAAATTTTGTTAACATTGGGTTTTTCCAAAATGAAATTATAATTTAATAGAAATGTATTGCTTCTTAAAAAGATTCTTTATTCTCAAAGATCTATTGCTGGAATTTTAAACGCAATAGGTTATTGATTTAAATTAAACAATGCATTCTCACTAATCTGAATTACCATTGTTTCCTGTCTATAATTTGCAGATTATTAGAAACCCTTCCAGCTTCAATGATGTGAATTATATGATACTATATATCTTACAATCTGTGTAACTTTTTTCACATCAAAAAATGACTCTAAAATTATTTTACTTTTTGTTACATCAAGAAGTTTTGATGTGATAAAATGTGACAGTATGTTTTTTTATTTACATGGTAGGTAAGGTAAGGTACAAAAGAAAAAGATACCTAAAAGACCCACTTCTGTTTCTTAAACAACACTGCATTCTGTTCACAAGTAAAAGTGAATGGAGTAATGTTGTTTACATGTCTATCAATCCTCTAATAAATACAGCATCTCCAAACTAATCTTTGTTTAAAAAAGTTTTAGTTCAGAAAATCAATAATGATTAATAGCACCTGACCCTGTCACCACAATCAAGAAGACAAAAAGTCTTCTTAATTGAGGTGAAGGGTCATTTGAGATCATGTGAAGAAGACAGATCTTGTCATGTTATCTCAAAATGACATAACACAACAAGATTTATCTTCTTCCCTGTTGATATGGAGAAAATTTGTTTCTGTAACAAATTCAGGAAGTTGTTATAGAAGTGCAGTTTAATTATGATTAAATTGTAATTAAATATTTTATTAACATATATATTTCAAAAAAGGGGAAGACAGCTATGTTTAAAACATTCAAAATTTATACTGAGATAGTATTATAATGTTTCTTTGGAATTTATTTGTTCTGTAAATTTTTATTTAATTAATTCACTTTAACTAACTTTTTATTATCAATTTTTGAGTATAGAATGGTAATCTCAGACTAAGCAGCTCTGTAGAAAGTTAGTTTAGTTTTCAATTTTTGAGGGTTAAAAGCTCAAGCCTGAATTGAAATTAAATGTACATGAATAAACTTAAGATTTGTTATATAGTATGAGTTTATTGCCCATTACAGTATTATAATTTGACATATAATTCTTATACCATACCATATTTGTGTGAGACCTTGCTTGGACTCAAATAATATTTTAATATACTAATTTTGACCATTGTAAGCTAGGAACTGACTATTTTATATTTCTGGATTTTTCAAGAACTTCAAATAAACAATAAAGCAAACTTGCACAAATTATTAATTAATGACAATAAGCTTTTTTTTCCCAACAAAAACTTGCATCTGTGGATTAAAGGTAGAAAATTACAGTAATTATTGTTTAGATTAGTGAAAAATTCAGGTTAGCAGGTTAAATGTAAAGAAAAATAAATCAAAAAGGATTACAGATTAATAAGTATATAAAATATTTTTATATTGTCGTTAGAACATATATTTATGTTAAATGTGAAATAAGGTATGTCCAAAGTGAAGAGAGACAATGAAATCTCATCTTAGAACTTTAGAACAGGGGTGTCCAACCTTTTCGTTTTTCTGGGCCGCATTGGAAAAAGTCAAGAAGTTTTGGGCCACAAGTTTATATAATATATACTTGTGGCCCAATATACAACTATATTTAAGGACTAACATGTCTAGATTATAATAATAAGTATTAAAACTTTATCACGAAAAAGGATATTTTAAAAAATTACTTTTACAGACACTTTCAATTTTACTTAGAAATAGATAAATTCATTTATTATAAATATAAAGAGACAAACGAAAATTTATTTGAATAACACAAATATTTGTTTTATTTGGGTCTCTAATTAATAAAAAGTGACGAAACACTATTTTAAAGTGCGTTTTTATTCAACTAACATATTTATGAATCATATGTAACCCAAAAATTAGGCAAAGCGCAAAATGATATTTTTTTACATCAAACTAAAAAAAGTAGCCATATTTGGTGCAATGTAGCCAAATCTTGCAATGCTGGAAGAAATAATAAATATGGCTGGAGTTGTGACTCAAAGGATTATAGATCCAAATGCGAGGAAAAAAAAGAAAAGTCAAAAGATAAAGAAGTGAGAAAGGTTGGAAAATTAAGAATCAATGTTACCGTGAAAGACCAAAATTAAAGAATGTTGATATTTTCCGGTGAATGTACGAATAATACAAAATACAAAGTATACAAAATACGTCAGTGAAAGTCCGAATATTTGGTTATATTATTATACATTCAAACAATCGCCGGTGTATGTCGACAAGCACAGATAAGCTTTGGTGAAGGTTGAAACGACACCCGAGAAGCCAATGTCGACAGAGAGGCGACAGTCTGTCTCCAAATCCTTTGTGGGTGGCCAGAGGTAGGTCAAGGTCTTTCAATCCTGTGAGGAGGGGATCGGTTTGTCAGGTCAAGTGTCAGAGGATGAGAGGGGTCGTCGGTAAGGCGTCGGCGATATCCGAATAAAAGACACTATTAACAGATCAGTTCGTAATCACGTAATAACGTAATCAGTTCGTAATTTGTAAAGAAAAGTTACTTTCTATAGATGAGATTTCTTCTCAGGAAATATCGCTGAGAGAAGCAGCTGCAGCTAATTCGAAAAGTGGAGGGCAAGGCTATACACTATATGTCATTCAAAATTAAAGTGTTCCACGAATAAATGCAGTTGTAAAAGCAAGGGACTTTTGTGCAATTCAAAGTGCCATAACAATTTAAATTGTTGCAATAAATAAGATTGTATAACGATAATCACGTAATTTATGTGTAAATTTATTATTGTATTATTTTCTTTAATGATTAAGAATGTTCTGTTTGTTTTAGGTTCAACAGTTTATTTAAATGTGCTGTTACTTAATGTGAGATTAGCCAAGGACGCAGAGCTCAATCTACGCCACTTACGGGCACTAGTCGGTAAGACCAGTTCTCTAGGATGCAGATTGAGAGATCTGATCTTAAATATTTCATAGGAGAGCTATTTAAAATGTTGATTGGATATAGGCAGCGAAGACTATATCTAACGTCAGGATTCCTTGACACCAGTTAATCAATCTTATTATACGCGGATTAACACGCGTTCCCGATCTGATTCGGAATAAATTAAGGAGACATTCTTATAAAATAAAACAAGAGTAAATTTAATAAATCTCAAACAAACGAATACAAAAATTTCGATTACAACCATTTAGCGACAAACTAGAGGCTACGACTTAATCTATGCTAATGCGCGTTCGAGAGAGAGAGCTCACAAAATGATTCTAAACATACGACCTGTTAGTTGTCGTCGTCTTCGTTTCTGTAGGTAGAGGACACCTTGTAGATAGGGTTCATATTACTTTCATACGGGAGATCAATTCGTGCACAAAATATAAAAATATCACTTCTTCTAAGTGTAGACTCGGGACTTAGTCTATCGGACTCCGTTATGGGCGTTGGCCATTAGGAGGGAAACGTATGTGGAGTTTGTATGCTTCGGATCTGTCGAAGAACTCCCCGAATTCTGACTAATCTCCCCTTTTATTTCAAAATTTCGTCCAATCATCGTCCAGTAACTCTTTCGTGAGAACGGACGAAAGGGGGATGAACGAGGGGTAACCATTTCCCATCTGAGCGAGATTTTTAACCAGATATGGAAAAACAGAGGATGTTCTCTTCGATGAAAGGAAATAACATTTGTTATCTGGTTTTTCCCACGTCTAAAACAATATTTTTTTCACAAAACGAAGTAATATTTCGTGTCTATATTTAAACATATTTAATAAAAATTCACAAATTAGACCCAGGGCCTTTCGGATCTCACATTAAGCTATCTCCTATTTTCACATATTAAAATGTTGCATTTTTGTCTTAACGTAATAAAAATATTTTTATTAAACATTCACTATCAGTGCATGCCGAATGTCGACATTTGCCGGTGTAAGTGAGAAATAATGATATTTACCAAATATTTCGTACATACACGAAAAGACTGTGTGAATGCTGACATTCACCGGAGAATGTTGACATTCGCCACATATCGGTTATTCACAGCAACATCAATATTTGCATAACAGAAGATCTATTCAACCTTTCGCACTACTTTTTATCTTTTGGCCTTTCTCGCTTTACCCCTTTCTCCAAATTTGGGACTCTAATCCTTTGAGTCACAACCATAGCTTTATTTAGTAATTCTTTCTCATTTACACATCTTGAAGTATTTGAAAATATTTCCTTTCCACTCAAAAATAAAATATGAATAAACGTTTACGGCTTTGTGAAACTTTTTTTTGAGTTTATGACCTTGAAATAAATAAATAATAAAAAAATTAAAACATTTTTTAGTTTTGTTTACACGTTTATTGGGCCGCATTAGAACTTGCCTTGGGCCACGGGTTGGACACCCCTGCTTTAGAACATCTGCACATGCATTCTTGTTTTCACACATACGTGTGAAAAGATGTTGTTGCAATCGCAAGCTTCATTTCTGTGAAAATGTAGAGAGCTGAAAAGTCTAGCAAAATGCATAATTTCATATTACAAATCTTATGGATGAAAAGCAACAGTTTATCACTTTTTGGAAGGAGTTGGAAGGACAGGCATTTATTGCACTATTGAATGTTATAAAAAGAATGGAATTGAGGATTACAAGCTTCACACTGGATATTCAGGGACACTAAAGTCAAAAAATAATGATAACAAAGTAAAAGCTATGTTTCATAAGTACCCATCAATTTCTATAAGAGCTGCAGTCCAGAAATTGAAAATTTCAAGGTTCATGATATCCTATATTAAAACAAAGAAGCTGGGGATCAAGGTACATGTAAAATAATGTGTACCAAAGTACTCTAGTAGTCAGGAAATCTGAGCGAAGCCAGGATGCTGCAGAGAGTACGAAAAATCTTTTGAAGAAAATCTTCATTAATGATGATGAAATCTTCTCAAACTGCACTTTCAAAAATAACTACACTTTACCAATCTTTAATATGCAGTCTATTTTATTAATCGGTTTTGTTCATCATAAATCGAAAAATTGTTTGATCCTGATGAATGTCAATCAATTAATTGACTGAAAACATTAGATTATGTTAATAAAATAGACTGCATGTTAAAGATTGGTAAAGTGTAGTTAACTTCAAGAAATAGCATATAAGGGTGTTAAATGCAACTAATTGAATTTGTAAAGAAAGTAAATACAGTAATACCTCGACTTACGCAAACCCGTAGTTACGCGATTTTCAAATCTCATTGAGTCGTCTTTTGTTTGAGTGCCATGCAACTCTTGATTACTCACTCCCCCCACACTATTGTTCAGCTTACATGTTCGGTTGTGTCGCGTGGAATCGACACATAGCTACAATTTATTTTGTGTTATTTATTTCTGTGTTTGTTATATCTACAGAGACTTGAGAGACTCTATGTGGTGATTTCTTGTAACTGTGAACGAATCAGACGAATCAGATAAATGCCGAATCTAATAATAATTTCATACTGATTTGAACATATTGTGGCATTTATGAAATAAAAGCCTTCCAACACCATTGTAGGAAATTGCTCGTTAAATCATTATTGAAGAGGAATATTTTTTGAATCTCATAATATCTTTCATTAGTTTTAATCTTTGTTGCAGTGATTTTCTTAATTAAAATTACACTCTCAATTATACTTGAGGTTTTCTTAAAAATCTTTCAATGAAGTAGGGTAATGTTTTTTAAATAGAAGATTTTTAAGAAATAAACTCAAGTATAGTTGAGAGAGTAATTTTAATCTTTCATCCATTTTGTAGCATAGCAGTAGCTGGCATTGAAATGAGAAGTATGGTGTGCATCTTTTATTTATATCAGCAAACATAATATTGTACAATATAGATCACATGCGATATTGCCCCCATGTGGGCGTTTTTCCATATTCAGAGGACGATTAGCAACAATTTATATTTTGGGGGGTGAAAAACAATTTTCTGGGCGATATAGTAAAACATTATATTAAGAATAATTAGATATTTTATTTGTTATATCGTACAATAATTAAACAAATAACATTATTCTAGTCACTAGTCTATTCAATGCAGTACGAATTTGGCGTTAGCCTTGGCCCTCGGCATCGGAATTTTGTAGCGAAGGGGGAAATACTACGCAACGGTTTTATTGAAGGGAGCGACGATTTGTTAGAGGTTGAGAAACCTCTAACAAATCGTCGCTCCCTTCCATTGACAATTTGTAGAGAGGTTGATATAGATGATGGAATGCTGGTTCAACATTTTATTACTGTTACTTAAGTTATTGTGCCCATTAACACTAGATTTAGAAAACAAAATTCATTTTACAGCAAGTTTGCAATACTTTAGAATACCAGTGTGTGTATATAATATACAGTAGAACCTCCATTATCCGGACCTCCATTATCCGGATTTTCGATTATCCGGATTGTTCAAAATAAGCAAAAATTTTACGAATTTGCTGATTCGCACTTGGCAAATTATGACATTGTTTATGTACGTAATGGAATGCATAATTTTTTTGTTTCAACAACGTCTCACCCAGCACAGTGGTAGTAAACTCTTAAATATATTTTACGTAGTAATAAAAATATAACTTGACATACGTATTTATAAATAATTTATATTCAAATTACATCATTTCTATGACCAAGGGTAACGTAAGGCATGGACGAAGTGGGCCACTGCCTATGCCTCGCGGTCCGAAGGGCCTCGCGCCTCGCGCCTCGAAGGTTTACGCATTATTTAAAAGCCGCGAACGCGACGAAAAAATTTTACTCGTCATAAAACGATAAATAGTTTGTCAAATTTTTATTCATAAAAATGCAGTTTCAACTGCTTTTTATTTTATAAAATCCGTCTTCTTGCGCCACCAGAGGGCCTTTTAAACAATAGGTAGTTTGTTAGCGTTGGTCAGTAGTAGTCCAAATTCAATACGAACGTTTGTTTCTTGAAAATTTGATCACGATTTAAATACAGTATTCGCTTTTAATATTAACGACATGTCATCGAAAAGAAAACGTGTTGTGTTATCATTAAAAGACAAATTAAAGTATTTATTTCGATTATCCGGATTTTTCCGTATCCGGACTACCTTCATCCCCAATTAGTCCGGATAATCGAGGTTCTACTGTAATTTACATACATCTTAGGCAGCATGTTCATATTTGTATAGATGCCATTTGTTGAAAATTGTGACACATTTTTCAGTCACTCCAATAGTTTAATTGAATCTATAATTTTGAATTTTATTTTGTTTTCATTTTAATTAAAAACAATTGGGACATATTTGGACACAGTGGAGAAGAATGAAATTACAATAATTTATCAAAGTCATGTTATAGTAACTGATACTAATAGTGGTTTTATACACTCACTGCCAAAAGTTAAGCACGGAGCAATAAACTGCGAAAAAATCGACAAATACAGCTGTGATTGACACAAAATGCAGCAGGACAGTAGCAAATATGTTTATGCATGAAACAACACAGAGAGTTACATAGAAAAATGAAAACAATATTGAATTTTCATAAAGTATAAGATGAAATCATATTGGAATCATTAACAAAACGATGTTTAAATCCAAAACAAACAAACAAAACCGACATTAGTAGGGTAAATGGTCACCCCTTATCCTTACACAAAGTTTACAGCGTGTAACCATGCCTACCATGAGGTGATCAATTACTCCAGAGTCAAATAAGTGCCATTCCTCCTGTAGAGCAGTTTGCAACTATGTGAGAGTGGCAGGGGGTGGGAAACATGCACACACAGCACGGCCGAGGGTACCCCAAAGATTCTCAATGGTATTGAGGTCTGGCGAATACGCCGGCCAATCCATACGCGCTATTCCTTCACTCTCGAGGTAGTCGTCGACGAAGGCAGCTCTATGGGGTCGTGCGTTATCATCCATTAAAACAAAAGCAGGACCAACTGCTGCAGCATACAATTTCACAGTGGGTTCGAGGACTTCATCCCAATACCGGACAGCCATCACAGAACCCCCTCGATACATGTGCAGGTCGGTGCGATATCCCAATGAAATGCCTGCCCACACAATAATGCTTCTACCTCGGAATGCGTGATGCTCGATGATGTTCTGGGGTCGATTGCGTGTGCCTTTTTTTCTCCACGCTCTTACACGTTTGTCATCTGGCTCCAGGGGAAATCGCAACTCATCCGTGAACATAACGTTGTCCCAATCAGACACAGTCCAATTCACATGTTGCCGACACCACTTTAATCGTGTGCCTCTGGATTGGACGGATAGTGGAACACAAACTCGTGGTACCTGGGCGTACAGTCCGTTCATGTGTAGCCTTTGGCGCACAGTAGTAGCAGATATCGTTTTACCAATGGCTGCTGCAACCATCGATGTCACACGTGTAGAGGTTGCTCTTCGATTCCGCTTGGCTACAAGAGCAATATAGCGATCTTCTGCAGGGGTCGTAACTCTTGGGTGACCGGCCACAGGTCTTCGGACAACTGTTTGGCTTGTTTGGAATTGTTTTCATAACCGTGAAATGACGGAATGATGAACGCTGAAGAAAAGAGCAACATCTGTGATTGATTGTCCTGTTTCAAGGCATCCCACACACTGCCAGCGCTCACTGTCTGTTATTCGTCTTCTGGAAGTCATAGAAACACGTCAGTCATGCACAGTAATTGTACAACAGTTCTCCACACTTTTTCTCGGCACTTACATGCAACTCCTCTCACACTTCAGAAGGCTGGCTTCTTATACGACTGCCTGTTTTGCATATTTCGTGACACGTAACCTTGATTGATAGTAACGTAACATATTTGCATGCTTCCACCTACCTCTGCAGTGAATTGCAGCCTGTCAAATGCAGATTGCTTTCCGGACATGAACATTTTCTGCTCCGTGCTTAACTTTTGGCAGTGAGTGTAAAATTAAAAGTGATACACATGCATTTAATTAAATTAGCTAATTTGTTGATTTAACAGTTTAATGTATGCTATTTAGTTTATACTATTACAATACTTTTTATTTTTTGCTAACATAATTATTAAAATATTTAAATTTACTTAATCTAATTGTGTTTGTTTAAAAATTTCAGAAACAAACGTGATTTCTCATGAGGACATTCACAAGGTAGAAATTTGTGCAGTGTAGTATATTCGAGGCGAAAATGGCTACCAGCCTCGATGCGTTCATTCCACAGCTTAAAAGCCAAGATACGAAAAAGCGCTTGCAACTTGGAAGTGACATACTTAATTATTTAGAAGATCCAACCAATTCAGTAGAAACTGAAGACTTAGGATTTTTCATTGATTCTTTAGTGTCATGGCTGAATAGTAGTAATTGCAAAGTAAGTTTTTTTTTAATTATTAGGTTATTATGGTTAAGAAAGTTATTTTAATGTTGAAAGGTTTAATTTTCTGTTAATTAGATTTTTGTTATTATATATCTATATTTCGAATTTTTGGTGTGACTAAACAGTAAATGTAATGAGTATCCAAGCAAAAACATCTGAGTTGTAAAAAAATTTTGCCAAGTAAAAATTTATGACAATTTAGATGATGGTCAAAATTTTTCTTAGGAGTTTTGTTTTGGTAAAGATAAGCTTGGCACTTAAAGGCAAAATGTAAGGTAAATACAGGTAAAAAATTTTGACAGTTGTCTAACTTGTTACACATTTTTACTTGGTGAAATTTTTTTTTACATCTCAGATGTTTTTGTTTTGATATCAATTGTTTTTGTTTAATAGTTGTATTATTATGTCAAGACATAAGATCAGTCACTGACCAAATGCACTATCAACTGAATGCTTTCAATATTCATTCTGATTGGCGCTGACTGAATAATTCATCGACCAATGCGCTGCCAGTTGAATGTGCTAGTGACCAATGCTTTTGATATGTTATTTAGAAAAATTGTTATAAAAAGTTTTAATTGGCAAAAATTTGAGCTCTTGTAATTCTGAGTAACATTTTGTATAAATTTGTTTGTTTCCAATCAATTTTATCTTTATAAGCATAAAATTAAGCCATAAAACTGAATTAGTTTAAGAGAACTTTGACCTATTGACCTGGAAGTTTTGCGAGCACCTCACTGATAATGAGAAAGGCTTAAGTTTAAAATTTGAGCTTTCTAGACCCAGTATTTTTTTCTATGAGTGTCTGCAGTGCTGAATGAAGAGGAATATACATCTTTTTTGACAATTTTTGCACTTTTTAATTGTTTATATTTCGGCAACTGCTTTATAAAAAATCTTGAAATTTTGCACACTACCTAAGAAAACAGTTTTCTTTTTGAACAAGATATTCGGAATTACTTTAGGTGTTTGGGAATGGAGAAATTGACCTCTGAAAATCGGCAACTCTGTTTCTTGTATATATAGTCAGTGACTTTTTTACTTGGCAGGGGAGTCAATGCCATGACTCCTGATACAATGATCTCATTTACAATAATCATTCATTAATTAAGATATTGATTTGTTCAATTAATTTCCCATAAATTTTAAAAATTTCTGAATAAACTGTTTAATTAAAAATAATTGTTACAAAATTGAATAAACTAAGTTAGAATTGAACTGAAAACTAGTTAATTGTAATTTTAAGACTTTATAAAGCTAAAAATTATTGAATAANATGTAAAAAAATTAATTTAATGTATATCTGAAATTGCTTGGTTATTTTACTTTACAATTTAAATGCTTAATATAAATTTATCTTTTAACATATTGTGATGTACTGTGTCAATATTTTTGTTGAGAAATCAGAAATTATTGAATATTAATTGATTTTGAAAAGAATACATTCTATTATATTTTTGAAAGAATGAATTACATCTGTAGATCGATTGATTATATTAAAAATCAATATTCAGATCTAATTGAAAATTTATTGATAATGTCATAATAAAATTTTGTGTAGTGATTTAAATAGAATCCATTGTACTTTGCATTTCATACATAATTCATAGTGATGATAAAGATGATGAAATAATGAAAATAAACTGGATGAAGTAAAATAAAATTATTTAAGTTTTAAGATAAATACATTTAATATGTTTATCTGCTTGCTTATTCAAAAATGATGATAATTATAAATTTTGAAATATGTTTGATAGAAAGTTGTTAAATATTTAAGTTGTCATTCAATGTTAGTTATTTAAGGAATATTTTTTAAATTAAATATACTGTTTGTTAAATGTTTGTGGTACATTTAAGAAACAATGCATTTAATTTAAAAAATATTTCTTAAACAACTAACATTGAATGACAACTTAAATTTAAAGAAAAGAATTAAGGAAAGTCAATCATCTTTTTCTATTCAACAACAAAGATAAGATCAACAGGAATAGAGCCCCAGGGGTATATTTGGTCCCCATATTGGACAATAGATTTGAAAGAGATCTTGCATATGTGGGCACTACTAAGAGATTATGGACCTGTAGAATTAAATAGCATCAACAAGACATCTCTAATAAAAAACTAGTAACAACTCTGGCCTAATATGTAAGTGAGCCTGGGTGTCAGTCATCTGGGATAAGACAAAACTCATAAAGGAAAGTCTTCAGCATTCAAAAACTAAAAACCTAGGAGGCCTGGAAAATTTTTAATGCATCAATCGATGGAAATAGCATTACTAGTAAAAACTGTGAGACAATATCTGCCACATGGTAGTCATTGGTTGATAACCCTCTAAAGACAAGCTGATAAATGATATTACAACAAGATGATACTACAGATAAGTTTTTGTACTATGCATGTGTATCATTTTGTCATAATAATTTTGTCTAATTTTTATTGTATAATAATAATTTGTAGAGTATATGTAAAATGTAACACTCGTTAAATATTCAAAAATGAGTGGACATCAAATAGAAAATAATTTTAAAAAACATTCTGCAAAGTTCAGCAGTTGATGCAGACCCCTAAAAGAGACCAAAAACATTCCGTTTTGTATTTAATTCAAATACATATTATTTGTGAAAGATTGTATTCATGGTATATAGTGTTTAATTTAGTTGAATATATATATTAAATGGCATATATAAAATGGTTCACTCTAGGTTCTCTTTTTAATGATTATGCTGACTGGCTAATTAATTTGATGAATTAATAAGACAAAATAATGAGCAGGAATAAATATATTTAAATTGTAAGATCCTATTTGCTGTTGCAGAAAAATATTGCAGAAAACAGAAAAATATTCTATTTCTGTAGCACGGAAAGAGTCCAGAAAATTTGATCGTAAAATATTTTAATGTTTTGTTACATATAATGATGCTTACTTGATAGCCAACAGAAGTGAGAGTGGTTGTGGCATTAATAGATTGACTAGTCAGATATGATGAAACCATGTGAAATGTCAACCACTTAAAAGATGTGTTGTAAATGATTGATGCAAGCAATTTTGTGAGTGAACAAGCAATATGTTTGTTTCACATACTACTGTATTAGAAAGCTTTTAGAAATTTACTAATAATTAAGTCTTGAAAAACAAAGCAGAGGTAATCATAAGTGAGAAGATTTGCGACTGGTGAATAGTTTGGTAATTAATATTATTGTTGTCTTCGAATTCTGACATTATTCCAAGGCATCAATAGTAGACTTTATTTGAATTTTTCTGCAGAAAGGAACATTGTTTTTTCAGAAAACAGAATTAAAGTGTTTGTTTTCTATTTCTTTTTCCATTGTAATTTTTAAGCAAGTGGAAACTGTGCTTTTTTATGATGATTGATTGTGCTTGAAAACAAAATTCTGCTTGTGATAATTTTCAGTGATAATTTTTTTTTGCAAGTGAGAATTAAACTTCATTGTTATTGTACATATTGCTGATTTGTTTGTATTAAATATAATAATAATGGTGCTTTGTATTTATTAAATTACAATTAAATGAGTACAAAGTTAAGTCATAAAATGACAACTATAGTAGTGAAGAAATTAGTTTTTTATTATAATCATTGATGGAGAGAAATATTAGATGTTGGCTCGTATGGTGAATTAACTTCTGTACAATCTTTTTCAAATGTCCTTTAATGTAAGTTTTTTTTATAAACATAAACTGTACTTACAAATAATAGAAAATATAATACTATGAAGTAATATATATTTTTTTTCACCTGGAAAATATTTCTGCAAAGAACAGTGATTATAAATATTAACCAATGAGTATAATAAATAGCAAACTAGTCAGGACAAAGTGTAAAGCAGTTAATTAAATTCAACAGATAATTTAGATATAACTTTAAAACTAACTGAGATCATTTCTGAATTTGGCTTATTTTGATATTTTAAATGAAGATAATAATGCAAAAAACATTTGTAATTGAGCACATAATGAAGACAAAATTATATACATCAGCAAGTAATTTACTGTAAAAACAAATGTTAGCAATCACTTTAATTAGTCCAGAGTAATTGAAAATTAAGCTTGTATTGTACAGTTGATTAAATATAAATTAAAATTAATTTAAATATAAATTTTCATAAGTAAATTTAGTACAGTAAATCATTTATTCATTAAATCAGTTTTAAAATTATAAAATGTAGGTATATATATATAAACTGATTTTTATTCATGCTTCTAAATTATATGTATATTTCATTAATGATAAAAACATCTATTATAAATTTTCTCAAGATATTTTAACATTAAGTGAATGCTTGAAGAATTGATTTTCTAGATATGTAAAAAAATTAATTTAATGTATATCTGAAATTGCTTGGTTATTTTACTTTACAATTTAAATGCTTAATATAAATTTATCTTTTAACATATTGTGATGTACTGTGTCAATATTTTTGTTGAGAAATCAGAAATTATTGAATATTAATTGATTTTGAAAAGAATACATTCTATTATATTTTTGAAAGAATGAATTACATCTGTAGATCGATTGATTATATTAAAAATCAATATTCAGATCTAATTGAAAATTTATTGATAATGTCATAATAAAATTTTGTGTAGTGATTTAAATAGAATCCATTGTACTTTGCATTTCATACATAATTCATAGTGATGATAAAGATGATGAAATAATGAAAATAAACTGGATGAAGTAAAATAAAATTATTTAAGTTTTAAGATAAATACATTTAATATGTTTATCTGCTTGCTTATTCAAAAATGATGATAATTATAAATTTTGAAATATGTTTGATAGAAAGTTGACCATGTTTAGGAATGGTTTTGTTTGCGTTAATGTATTCAAATTAGCAATGAGAACCAAAGGAAGATTCTCATTGCCAGTGTGAGACTAGCACAGAAAGGGAAAATGAACTTTTATGCATTTACGGACAAATACAAACAATAAAGATATTGAGGAATGAAGATAAACAAATCAATGTGACTAGCAGCCTTCAAAATCATCAGTGATATATCATATTTAGTTATTTCGCATATTTATTTCTGTGTTTATTTTCAATTTTAGTAAATAGATGTGCATATATTACATTAATTTTTGTATTTACTAGTAATATGTATAAATTTTTCAATGAGTATATGGATTTTTTTCTGTGCTCTCCAATAGCTAATAAATTTAGCTGAAATTATCTTGCTTTTTTAAAAATAATAATTTCCTGAATAAAATGTAAGTTTTGTTGGTTTTGCATTTTAGTAATGCCTTACATTCAATTTATTTTAGTCATAATTTCTAACATTGTTTCCGTGAATAACTCACTTTTATCAATTATAAGTTATGGCAGTTACTGTGGAAATTTTTAAATATTTTTTCTCAATGTTTTTCTTTATTAAATTTCAACTAATGGTGTGAATTTGTCTTTATAACAAATCTTTTTAATTGGAACATTTGAGTTGTATTTTGCATTCTAATTGCTGCATGTAATTTTACTTTAAAATTAAGATAATTTTATGATTTGATGATAACTTAATTGTAAGGAAGTAGTCAGATAAATCCAGTTTTGTTATTATAGTGGATTTATTTTCTCTTGTGTTTATGCAACAATTTTTAGTGAATTTGTTACAAAATCTGTTATACTAAATTTTTTTTTTGAGGTAGTTTGAAATAATGTTACATAAGCACATTTCATGGATATTTCATGGACATTTCAGTTATATCTGAAAAAATGTTTTTATGGTAATAATAATAATAAAATAAACTGCTAAAATTCTGGTTACAAAAAATATTTAATCAAACATTTTATACCTTTAATTTAGGTCATCTCAGCTGACTGAAACAAATTTTATTTCTTCTGTTAGCTGAGGATTACCTAAATTGAAGGTCAAATATTTTCAATTAAATATCTTTTGGTAATGGAACTTTAGCAGTTTGTTTCATTATCATTATTATTGTGCCAAATTTTGTGAAATTTTATGATGCTTTATGGTGTGAAAATACAGTCAAACCTTGGTTTTCGAATGACTCACTTTTAGAACAAATTGTTTCATGAACAGAATTTCAAACTTGGTTGTCAAACAATCTACTTGGCAAGAGAGAGAAATGGTCAACTCCCTAAATTTCCTACGTAAGAAAGCCAATGGCTTGACCAATCAACGACAGGACTACTGATTCAGAAGCTAGTGGTACTAAGATTGCCTCATGTCATTAGATGTCATAGCATGGGTTATTAATTACATTGCTATTTAAATTAAATTTGTCAATATATGTTTTCTACCTGATACACTAGACTGTTTAGTTTAATAAAATTGCAATGGACAAAGGAATGAAACAGCATATTAGTAAACACCTTGAAAAAAATTTAGTAGTGATTAAATTTAAACTTTTGCAATTGAACTTCTCTTGGGTTTAATAAAGAAGCTATGAAAAATAAATATTGCTAAGTAAAATATTCAAATGTGAAAAGTATGCTTTTGCTACAAAAGTTAATCATTATTTTTATTAATTTTTAAGTAGGTTATCTTCTTAAATACAACAATTATAATAGATTATATCTTATAATTTGTGTAAAATGCTACTGTGGTAGAAAAAATTATTATAATAAGAACAGTTATGATAGTTATTTTTTGCTTGCATTTTCCTTTTTCATTTTTTCTTTCCCTTTGTATAAAGTGTATTTGGTAACCTTATGTTAATGGATATTTTCTTCCTCTGTAAATTATGTTTAAATAATAGTAATTTTAAAATGCGTTTTGACTTGTATAGCATTAAGTTTCACTTAATGTTAAACAGTACACGACAGATAATATAAATTATTGTTTTGTAGCAATGATTTTTCTACTTGAAAAATGTAATTTTTCTTAAAAGTTGAATCAAATTTATATTTTTGATAGAAACCAATTTCTTTGGTACACATAAGATATGTTTATATTACTCTATCTCTCTACCTTATCACGAAATATAAGTAATTTTAATGAAATATGGTACGTATATATACATATATATACACTTTACAATACCCTATCATTTAAGTATCACACTTGCTATTGTATTAATTCTGTAACTTACCGCTTAAAGGCGTTATAAAAGCCATCACGTCGGCCATTTTTCATCCTCGACATTATCGAGATCGGAAATATAGATAAAACTTCTACTATAGGTCTCAACATCCGAGAATTTATGATTCACCTGAGGCTACTCTGTCAAAATTCTGGGTTTTTTTTATTTACTTATTTTTGATTTTTTTTAAAATAAATGTCTTGTCATTTTAGAAATTATAATTAATTATATACATATATTAAAAATTATAATTAAGTTTAAAAATTATTTTTTTAAATAAAGTAACGGTGTTTAAAAATTAAACTGGTTGTTGTTACGTTTTCGTGTTTTGATCGAGTGATGTCAACATGTATTTTGATAAAGGACCCTTTGGCTATATTTAATTAGAATCTGGTTAATTTGATGTTTGTAGATAACGGATGAGAAAATGCCTATCGTTCTTTTCACATGCATAAGTTAAAATAATCGTTTTTAAATGTAGATATAAGTGTAATGATCATTATAACAAGAAAAAATTAAATTATAAAAAAATATACTTTTAATACATTAAACAGAAGTAATATTTAATATGCGAAACACCTTCAAACTGGAAAATAAACTCGTCTGCTGTAATTAACACATAGGCCATGTAGCCTACTATCTTCTCATTCGAGTAAGACTATAGTATATTTAAACGTAAAATATAATAATAAAAAATTTATTTTATGTTTTAAATTCTAAATTATTTTATAATTAGTAGTATATTAATACATACGTATGTAATCGAATCTTTAAATAATTTCGATAATAAATATTATTACAGTATTTTGTTTTTTTTTTTTTTTTTATTAAGGAAAATATATCGTTAGTATATGGCNAAAAAAAAAAAAAAAAGGTTAAGTTAAAAATAATTAGTTATAAATGAACTAAGAATTTTAATTTTACTTCCTTGAAGGATTTTCTTTACTATGTTAAGAAGAAAGAAAATTTATTGCATTTTTAATATTAAAAGTTTATAGCACAAATTTAATATTCAATAAACTGAATATTGAAAGTAGTCATATATTTGTCTGTAAATATTATTCTCTTGACAGTGATATTTATTTTACAGTTCTTATCAAATCAAATTTGAAATTGAAATACTAGGAGAAATTTTATCAAAAATAGATTTAAACAGATCTTTAAAAACTGTAAAATGAATATGTATATATTTCAAAATTTCGAACATTGCCTTTAATAATTCTTTAGAAATAAATTTCATTAAATTTAAAGAAATAAAGAAAATTTTATAAAACCTGCAACGGTTATATGATTTAGTAAAATAAATTTTGATTAATCTTTCTTGAGATTTAAAATATGCTGCTGTTGTATTTAAAAAAAATTATTTTGATTGAATAATTTTTTAATTCTCTTTTAAATAAACATTAACAGGAAATGATTTTCATAACAAGTACTTAAAGAAAAATTTTTTTGTTGAAGTGGGTCTAAAATTTCTTTTTAAGGAAGAAAGTTTAATAAACTAAACTTAATCATTCTTTTATATTATATAATTTTCTGAAATCATAAAATATTCAAAAATTGAAAATTTAATTTTTTTAAAATAGCCATTATTATGATAAATTAAGTTGTTAAATTTGTAATTCTTTTAATGGTAACTAAAAAATGGCAGATAAATGTTTTTTTTTTAATAAATATTGCATATATTATACTTATTTTTGAAAATAATGCTAGAATTTTTGGTAGTTAGTATCACTTGCAAACAGTATGTCTACAATAAATTAAATTTCCAGATTTACATGCAGTTCAAGAAACTTGCATAGAAAATATATGATTGTATTAGTTTGTCATCACTATCACTAGTTGTAATAAAACTAGGATAATACTAAGGCAATTTACAATGATATTCAAACATGAACAATATGATCATACTTAAAATTTCAGGGCTGTGATCAGCACTGGTTTCTCCATCATTGCATCATTTAACATTGACAATGACTTGATGTTTCCAAAAAGAGATGACAAGTCAATTTTATATATCTTTTCTTATATTTTATGGCTGAAGTTTTTACATAAACTTTAAAATTTAAATTATTATAAATAAAAAAATCTTCTGTATTTAATAAATTAATCAAATTCTATAGTACTACTACTCAAACCTGTAAAAAAAAGGTTTGAATTGTAGTACTGTGGTTTAATCAAATATTTTTCAAAGAATAACATATGTAATTTAAATACCATTAAGAGTAATTAGTTTGTTTAAAGTAAATGACAAATGAGAATGTATAGATGACATTTTATTCCAATCATAATTATTATACATAATATATTATTTTTCTTTACAGAACAATATTTAATAAATCAAAAATAGTTTATAATCTGTCTGTAATTATTAAGAATTCAAGAGAGAGATAATTTCATTAAATATTATTAAATATCCTGACCAATATTTTATTTGATTAAAAAACAATTTAGATTTTAAATGTAACCTTTGGAAGTTGTCCAAGAATCTAGGTTATTATACAGCTAATTATTATGAATTAAAATGACAAATTTCTCAATGAATTGTTTTTAACTTGTTTTTGATGTGTTGTAATTTTTAATTTGAAATAAATTTTTGCTTCAAATCATAAATAAATAACATATATTAATTTTAAAACTTCATATTGTTTCACACAAGTCTTGGAATTATTTTTCTTTCATAGAGTGCATTTATTTTGTTTGAATTTAAATTTTAAAGATATGCTTAAGATATAAAGTATAATATGAATATTTTAAATAATGACGACATATTAAGAGTTTTAATGTGTGTAAAAATTTTAAAAATAATTTTTTAAATCTAATATTGCATTAGCTCATATAAATATATTAAAAATTAAACAGTTTTATATTCAAATATATGAAAAGATAGATTTAATTCTATCCCAAAAATAATTAATTACAGCCCAGAAATAATATGACTTTTAGATATGTTTAATTGCAAAATAAATTTGTTAAAATATTAATTTCTAAATATATTTATTTACGTTATAAGCATTTAGAATTTGTGATAAATACTTGGCAATTTATGTTTCAATTTAAACATTACATTTTAACATGAAATTTATCATAATTCAACCATTTTAATAATAATAATTTATTAAAGTGTGTTAAGGACTAACACTGTCCAGAAAACAATTAACTTGTTTTTCTTCTCTGGTTATAAATTATTACAATCATTATTCTCTTTCCTTATTGTAGGTAATGTTATCTTTGGCTATCATTTTGAGAAATGAATTCTGCAAGTTCTTAAATTATTTTATATAAAATTTGTGCAATATACTAAAAATAAATTATTTATTTATAGGAAGTATTGATTTCCATATTAGCTTCTGTTTTTTTGCTCTCTCATCTCTGATGCTTATAATTTCTTTTAATTAGAAAATAAGTTTTTTTTTTTTTTTTGGAATGATATGAAGATGATGATTTTATTACCCATTAATTGTAAAATATTGATGTAATGGTTATACAATAAGATACACTATTTGTTAAGGAAATTATTGAAAATATATATGTATCAATATGTTGGAATATATTTTTTGCTTTCAGTGTAATATAATTAATTGCATATATCATGCTAATATATAAATATAATCATTATTTACACATGCAGTTGTACTGTACCATTTAATTAGTTTTATATTATTGTAGTATTTCTTGTTTTAAGAAAATAGCTAAACTTTATGTAGTTTATAATATTTTTTACCATTCTGTTAAGTGATTCTTTTATTTTAATTTATTCTTCCAAAATAGAGAGAGAATAAACACGACTTGATGCAATGACTTAAGATTTTACAAAAAATCAGTTTCTTATTAAGATATTTCATTGGGTCATGCATTGGTTCTGCCTTCTCTTTCAGAAGAATAAATGAAGAAAAACTATATAAAAATAAATTCAAAAGTTACAAATTGATTTAATACTCCTGATGACATACATTTTTACATCAGATTTGATTAAAAAATTAAAACTAAAATGTCACTAAAGACTTTTTATATTAAACAATTATTAACTACTAAACAGTCAAGTTCAGAGTATATCAATTCCACATAACATCAGAAAAAATACAAATGCTAAAAATTATAAAAGTCAAAGCTTCTTTATTGGATAAAATGGATTATGGGACTTCTCCATCCTGTCATCAGACCCAAAAAATTCAAAACAAAAATTCAAATAAGAACATCTGTAAGTTTCCATTGAGCATTAGAGGAAATTTGAATGCATGTACAGTTAAAATAAAAAAAAGAAAACTTTTGTTTGATTCAAAACATCTGACTGTTTAGGCAACAGTTTTTTTTTTTTTTTTTTCAATCATATTAATACTATAAATAGAATCAAATAAATAATAACTTTTTTTTTTAAATCTCGGAATTAAATCATTAAATTACTTTATATCTGTTTATTTAATTAGCCAAGTTATGGTTCAATGAATTTGGTATTATCATATGTTTAATCTTTAAATCCAATTTCGTATATTAATTTTTTTTCCACAGCATAAGTAAAATAAAAACAAAATATTAAATCAGAATAATTAAATTATATATGACACACTTATAATTGTATTTTATATAATTGTTATACTTTTGTATAATCTAGGAAATTGTAATATTTTAATAAATAAAAATATAATAATACTATTTAATGAAGCTATATGTTAATTTTACAATATTCAATATTTTAAAAACGAACAGCTCGGTTCATTATTTAAAGAATGCTGTTTTAATTTATCTTTAACTATAAATATTCATATCAATACAGTAGACCCCCCCCTATAACACTGTTGATAATTCCATATTATATGAATTCCATGTTGTACAAGTCACTTAGATTTTACAAATATTTCACAAAAAAAAATTGAAACATTAATTTTTAAAGATTTGTATGCTGAGGAAAGTATTATTAATCCATTAATGTTTTATTATGTTAGATGTTTTGTAGGTATTTTTAAAAAATTATTATTTGATGCATGCAGTTAATACACAGCAGTGTTTGTAACAGATGTTCTTGATGACAAGTTTGTTTCCAAAAAATACTAATGATATTTTTTACGGTATTAAGGTTTAATGTTGTAATATTGTTTTTATTGATTGATTTTTTTTACCTCCGTAAAAATATAATAATAATTTTTTTTAATGTAGTGGTAAAATTTAATTATTGTAAATAAGAGAGAACTGAAAAAACCGAGTACATATTATTTATAAGTACTGTAGAAATATTTTTATAATAATGTTTTGACACTTATCATAAAAATAAATATTTATTCTTGTGATATTTTAGAAAAAATATATTAAATTTTTTTATTTATAAAAAAAAAAGGAAAAAAACTTTATGTAGTTTAAATTGAATTTGATATAGACATAAATTGATTATGAAGCATATTAAATTAAAAACAGAAATTTTGAAATCTCGTGTGTCTTTTTAAATTATATCCTATGATATATAACAACACTTTAATTTAGATTTAAATCAAATCAGTTTTTCTATTTTAAAATTATATAAAGAAGTGAAAAACATATCTACAGAAATATAATAGTATAGTGCACTCTTGCTAATCTGAACTAATGATTTTGTGCAGGAATGTTTATGTAACCCCAATAATCCAAAGCGAAGTGTAGAGAAGGACTACAGACACATTGATATGTTTTTAAACATTTATATACTGTATTTGGTACATGCATTTATTAAAATGTAAAGCATGCATTAATTTTACAGTTTAGTCATGTATTTAAAAATAATTTTAGCTAGAACATTTAGTCGCATAGCAAAAAAAATGACTGTTTAATTTTCATGTTTACCCTTTAATTTTGACAAGAAATTGTAAACTTTATTCAACAAAATTTTAATGTCCTCAAGTTCCAACCACATGTTACATTATAAATCTCTGACACTATTATGATAAAGAGGTAAGTTTTTATTTTCGGTATTAAATGGTTTTTAAGTTTATTTGACTCATCTTCACATACCTATGAAGATGTCAGTCACACGGACTTGAAAAACATCTAATACCGAAAATAAAAAATGACCTCTTTATCAGAATAGCATTTGCTATGCTATAAAATTTATATAGAATAGTTTTCAGTAATATTTTATACATAGTTTTTGATATTTATAACAATGCATTTTAATATTGCAGATAAATTCAACGAACATTTTAGGTAAAAGAAACATTGTATAAAACAATATTTTTACATCTGATGATAAAACTATTCATTACTTCTATCTTAGCTTTAATTCAGAATTTTAAAATTAAAAATAAATAAAATTGATTTATGGAATGTTTAATATTAATCTTAAAAAATACATATTTAAATTATTAATTTCAAAAATATCCACCCTTTTTTTTCATTTTGTACTACTGGAAAGTAAATCATTATGATTCTAGTCATGATGTTTTGTAAGTTATGTATGTTTATATATAGCTCTTCTCTCATCTGAATAATTATAAAAAGTAGTCACAATATTCTAACATGCCTTCCCATTTATACAGAATTGATTTTAAAGTCAAATTATATATAAAAAAATTTAGTAAATTAATAGTATTTTAACAATAGATTTTGATGAAAGAAGGAAATATTTTTAAGTTTCAATATAAGTTTAATTTCAAAAAACAAGGCTGATCAACTTTATCATTTTAGATAGTACTATAACACTTAACATAGATGTTAGATAAATATGAGACAGTGTACGTATTCAAATTTATTATTATAGCGTGCTTTTTAGTTCCATATATAACCGTACATAGTAATATTGCATAATTCTAATTATGTTTGGATTCAAGGCTGTCACACCTACAGCCTGTCAAGTTTTCATTCATTGAAACTTGGCTGTATGCATCATTAACCTGATTTTAAGAAATCTATTCCTTAATCTGAATTTAAAGAAAAAAAACGAAACAATGCCAATTATCAATAAATTTAAATTATATTTAATTTATAATATATCATAGGTCTGAGATCAGAATATTTAAACATTTTGAAAATGAACTTCAGAAATAGATTGTGATTGTTTTCTAAAAACAAAAAAAAATTCTTTTTTAATTCAGAAAATCTTGATCATTCACTTTAATGATCTAATTGGAAATAATCATGTGTAAAGAGTATATATTTGTTGAAGTGATGATTAAAAATTTCATTTTAGATAAATTCTTATGTAATAAACTAGAAATTGCTTATAATATAGTTATTAAATTTGAGCCTACTATAATTGTTTATTAGCTAATTTTCTGCTACAATAAACATAAATCTTAACCTGAATTTTTATCCTTTTTTACATTAATAATTATTTGGTGTTCTTATTGATAAATCATTCAATATATTTTGATTTTTCTTTTATAAGTGTGTTATTCTGAGATTTAAATTATTTAAAAACTGCAAAATATGTAGATTTAGTCATGTATTTTGTTACAAAACCTTTTTAATGTTCAAAGCTACATGTATTGTTAAGCTTACTGAACTTTATTATTAATAAAGTATATCTATATCTGTATGACACTGAATATACACAGTCTGTTCTGTAGAATTGTTTACAAGCTAACCTTTTACGAGTAGTAAATAATTTTTTGAGAAAATGATTTTGAATTTAAAATGAAAAAAATCAGCATTACAACATAATCATTGCCTCACTGTTTTTGCATTTATTAAGTAAAATTCTTTTGAAGTTAATAATAGTGGAGTCTAGACTGTAGTCTGCTTTTTAATGACTTCAATGTAAAATTCTGCAATCTGGACTCCAGATTGTTAACATACACTTCAGGAGTTCCTTATATTTTTAGAGCATATATTATAAACTTCTAAAGTACATGAAAATACTTTGAGTTTTCTGATTTACTGTAGATAAAATCCTGTTTTAGTTGCATTTGAAATTTATATAATGATATTGACTGAATCATTGTCATATTTTATTTAGTAACTGTAATAATTTATGAAGTAATATTATTACATTGAAATTTAAAGAAAAAAGATTATTCTCAGTTTTCCAGGAATAAGATTATCATCTTCATAAATAACTTTGGAGAAAAATTTACATTATCATTCATTTATAATGCAAGACTAAGTATGTTGCAATTTTATAAAACATCATTAACTTTTTATCAAATTAATCTGTTTTATTCTGGAGCATAATAATATTAAAGTGTGTACTTTTAACTTTGAAGCTGAAATGTTCAATTAAACTTTTATAAATTTCAATAATGCAAGTAGGATGGAAAGACTGGTTTGTAGGGTGTGGTGTATAAAATGCAGTACAAAATAATACCTCCCACATACTCCTCTATATTACATCATTCATGTCAGTCTCATTCACTTTGCTTACTCTGTTTGTTTTATCATTTTATCCTTATTCTTAATACCAAAATTCTTAAATGTAATTTTTTTATGTATTCTTAAAGCTGGATTAAATCGAAGTAAAGTAGCTGGATTTAATCCAGCAATCGTCTGGCTTTATCATCAATATTGAGCTTGAGATGTTTATATTATGTATTCTTAGTTTTACAGGAGGCAATATTAGTTTATTTATCAAAAAATGTTGTAAATAATTTACATACATTTAACAATTTATATAGTAAATTATAATGTTGTAAGTTCTTTGAGTACATTTCCGTAATGGCACTTTTTATATTTATGTAGTAAATTTGATTTAACTTTTTAAAGTGTATTTCATGAGCTTTGAAAAAGTTGCTTAACATAATATTTTGTATTTTGCTTTGAAAGTGTGATCTAGGTTCATACTGTATTGATTAAAATATATTAATCTTAAATAATTGTATACACAGTATTTTTATTTCATGAGTGTTAAATTTTTAAGTTATTGAATCTGAATATTTATTTGGGTCATTGCTCATTCTGAATTTATTCTGATATTTTAGTGTAGTTTATTGTAAAAAATTTTTCATGTAAATTATTAAAATTTCAGTTTGTTTATATAGTAAATTTATTACTGTTGTTTATTTTTTCACTTTTATTTAGTATTCCAGAAAGTTTTGACCTACTTTGGTCTTCTAGTCATTCCATATGCAGTCTTCTGTTCCTGTTACTATATATATAAAGACATTTAGGAAAATGGCTTTGATTTTAATATATTATACCTTCAAATTATGGAATTAATCTTTTAACTAATTAAGAAATTCTAACAATAATAAAATCAAAAATTTATTCAAGTTAAAATGGAATTTTATATATGATATGAGTTATTTATAAAGTTTAAATCGGTGCAAACAATGAAAAATTATAATACTTTTTCCAATGCTGTTGGTAGGCCAGAAATTATTTATTTTGAACTTTGGTGTTGGCAGAGGCACTAATTCACAAGAACTTTATTAATTTGAATGAATTTTTAATTAGCTTTAGAACAAATAATGATAAATGACAAAAGTTATAAATTTTAATTAGAATAATTTATGCAAAGAACTTTAAATTTAATAAGATGATAATGTTCATAATTTTCATTTTAGGTAGCTCAAAATGGATTAGAAATTTTAGGAATTTTATCAGAAAGGTTGAGAGAACACTTCAGGCATTATATTCATACAGGTGAGACAATCTGAAAATCAGAATTTATTATAATGTTTATGGTTTTTATAAGATAGATCTTAATACTTCAAACATGGAATTTTGTCATACTGTATTTAAATTTATTTATTCTATAACAAACTATAAAATAGACAAAAAAAGTTTTTAGCATTTCAATCCTTGAACTATTTTCATGCTATGTGAAATAAAATATACATTAAACAACAATTTTGACAGGTCTTACATTTATTTAAATTTTATATATATGATATATGCAAACACATATAATAAAATGACTTATGAATATTTCATTTATATATAAATTTGTATGTAATAAAATATTATTTTAGCAACCTGTTAGTGCTGTTTTACCAAACTTATCACAATGACTTTGATGTATTATAAGTTTGGTAAAACAGCACTAACAGGTTGCTGGAATAATATTTTAGTACAATATATCAAACAAGAAGCTAAATGAAGGATAATTCATATGTTTAACAATAAAATTATACAAAAAAGTAGAGAGTTACATAATTGACATGCCATTACAAAGGTATAATAAATAAATCATATTAGAACACTGTGCAGAGAACAAAACTTTATATTTTTTAATTTTTGTTTCTACATACAATGCTTTCAACTCTAAACACTTCTCATAGCAATGCTTCTACCTTTTCAATCTATTTCTATAAAATTCTGCATTATGAGAATTGAACCACTGCATTGTAGCATGTTTTGCCTCATAAAGTAACTCCCAGCAGACTTCAGAAACAAAAAAAGTCCAAGGGTGTCAATTCTGGACTATAGGTAGAATTTGAAAGTAGTTTCCAGTTGAATTCATGCAGTAAGCTCAAGGTCTTTTAAGGAATATGTAGGTGCACTGTTGTGGTGAAACAAGGTTCATTTGTGCAACTTTTCTGTCCATTTTTTCTTAATTGTTTTCTTTAGTTTGCACAAATCTTGAGCATAACAGCTTCCTATCTTTCCAAAAAATTACCAAAATTATACTTTCACAATTCCATAAAACTGGGGGCTATAACTGTATGAGCAAATTGTTTGGCTTTGATTTCAATTGGACTCAAAGAACCTGTTGCTAACAACTGTTTTGCATTTTGCTTTCTGGATCATACTGGTAAATACATGTCTCATTTTTAGTATTTACTAAGTAATGATAAAACATTTCCAAATCAGAGTCTAACTAGTTGAGAAATTGAACAGCATGCTTAGCTCTGTTAACTATGTGTTATAGTTTAATACTTTTGCTACCTATCTTGCAGAAAGTTTATGCAGTCTTAAATGATCAGGGATAATTGATTGAGTTGAACCTTAAGAGATACTTATTCTTACAACTATTTCATGTAGGAGAACACTATCTTCTTCAATTATCAACCGAACATTGGCCACAGTTTTTCACTGATTGAGGTTGAAGGCTTTTCGGGACACTCATCTCTAATGTCTTTCCTGCTATCTTGAAAATGCTTTATCCACTTGTAAACTGTAGCTTGCTTTGAAGCATCCTCTTTATAAACTATAAGTTTGTACAAAACTATTCTCCCCATTTTAGTTTTGTACAAACCTTAACAACTGTTTGAATTTCAAAATTCTTGTTTCCCGTTTCTTAAAAAATGAACTGTAAGACATAAAGTTACTTAATAAAAAAATAAAACAACTTTTGTGCTTGATTCTTGGAAACTATATATGTTGACATATATTTTCCAAACCCTTAAACTTTATGATGATAATTTTATAGTAGTTATGACAATTTTCTATTAAATAATTGATATACTTTCATATTTTATCTTTAAGAAATTGTTTACATAATTGAATCCAATCTGAAAATTAAAGTTAAAAGTAGAAATTTATTTATTGAAAGTGTTTTACATAATTTACAGGAATATATACAATAATTATTACAATTATATATGATATTAATTATTAAAATAAATATAAAATAATAAAGAGCAATTAATTTGTAATTTCCATATTTATTAGAAATTGCAAATTAATTGCTATTTATATTTATTTTAATTTTTAAAATTTTAAAATGGATTAAACTAAAGTTTTAATACAATAAAATGGAAGATTTTTATGTAAATTTTATAGTTTCTTAATATTTCAATAAAAATTTTCTTCTTGTTGCAGTTTTTTCTGCTGTAGTTGATCGCTTAGGAGATAGTAAAGACCAAGTATGTATTTGATTTTTATATTTATAATTAATTATATAATAACAGATTGTCACCATTTTATATTAGATATTTAATTTCCATCTTAAAATTTATGAAAATTCATTATTGATAAATAAATAGTGTGATACTGTAAATCTGAAAGGATTATTCTGAATATAGTTCCTTCTGTAATATGTTTAAAGCATATAATCCATAATATAATGTAAACTTTTAGATGAATGTAAAATATTTTTCACAAAAAGTAGCTACATTTTAAATAGTTTCTGCTTCTGTTCATTTTAACTACTTTTATCACAATATGCTACAGAAACTCAGATTTTTCCCCATTTTTCAATATTTTTGTATATTTCTAATTAATCTGCTTTGTTGCTTATGAAATATCTACAAGTTGTTCAGATTATTAGAAAATGTCACTACAGATTATAGATATTAAATCTTTCAAATCTTTTACTATTCACAGACACTTCACAACCGATCAATTTAATATGTCTGGAGGAAGAAATCCATTAATATCAAATCTTGCTAAATTTAGTATTTTCTGGGAATTTAAATACTAAATGATATTGCAAAGGGTAGTTTAACTTGAAGTAAAGTATTAAAAAATGGAGAAAGATCTTTTGAGTTGCTGTTTCATTTTGTGATAATGCTTTTCTGGTTTCAATTTTTCTCTATATAAGTTTTTGAAATGTATTTCTAATCTTTCTCAGCCATTCTTTATAACAGACTAATTTAAAATTTCCTATCTAATTGTTTAGAAATTAAGGAATAATTGGATGTAATAATTTTCCCAGATAAAAATGGTTTGTATACTGGTTTTATTTGTATAACCTATCTCAAATAGTAACTGAATTTTCTCCTCAAGGCTTGAAATAATAATCACATTTACTATTTAAGGATTTCTGAAAACTTAGGGAAAACAATTACAAAATTAAATAATTAGCATAAACTATTGTAGGTAGGTATCATAAACCACAACACTATATTCAGCACAGACTTAAATAATACACAATCTCACCAAGCACCTCAGTTTGTTGAGATTATTTATTTTGGTACAAACTAATGTTTTCAATCTATTCTATAGACTGCCTTCAAGTTTACATAACTTTTGGAATGACAGTTACAAAGTGAGTGTTCCAAAATAAAACATTAAAAATTTTAAATGAAAAAAATTAACAGGAAAAACAATGGAAAAAATATAAAAGAAAAGGAAAATATTCAAAAAAATAACAAGTAACATAAATATAACAAATAACAAAAATAAAAGTATAAAATGAAATATAGTAGTAAATATCATTAAGTGAGGTAGATTAGGAGCTTCTAAAAGCTTCTATAGGCCATCTTCAAATTATGTAAACTTGAAGATGGCCTATAGCAGAGCTTCTTAAACTTTTTTTATTCACGACCCCATTTATGATTGTGATTTTTTTCACAACCCAAAAAAAATATAAAATAAAGATATATACAAATTTGCAAAAACAATAATGGTGTACTACCACAGTTCAGTCTTGTGTTACAATAGAACAGAGAAAAACTGAATACACTGAAAAGCGACAACACTACACTAGTACACACTACAGTGTTGCTGAATCGTTGTCTCACTGCACCAGAAGTGACACAAAGTGCAACTCACAAAACCTATGACACAAAGCATGCCATTTTCAAACTTTCACAAATTATTTTCAATATTTTGCATTAAAATCTTGAGACCCCAAGATTTTGCTAAGCGACCCCAAATGGGGTTGCGACCCATAGTTTAAGAAGCCCTGGCCTATAGGATAGGCTGAAAATGTTAGTTTGTATCAAAGTAAATAATTTCAGCAAATTAAGGTACTTGGTGAGGATTATGTATTAATTAGGTAGGTATCAGGTATATTTATTTATTTAATAAGCAAACTTCAATAAAAATGAAATAAAACATACAAAATACAGTATACATATTTTTAATTATATTTTATTACTGGTATATAGAAAGTAAAACTTCTCTAAAACTTGTCATAAAACTGAGTACTGAAATTCTAAGGACTTGTTTCTTTCTGTTCAGAAGGTCATTTAACATGATCAAATACATTTGAAAATTAAAATTGCACTGCATTTTAAAAGTTTGAAGTAATTCATTACAAATAAAAATACCAGTTGTCATTTCAATTATAATTAGTTTTAAAATCAAGCATTCATAAATAAATATTTAAACACATTATTAACAACATGCATCAAACAGGTATGTGCAAAGGAAATAATAACTGCCTTTAAATAGTAACCACAGAGAAAAATGCAGTTTAAAATAGTAGCTGCAGCTATTATTCAAATAAAATCAGTATTTCATAAGGTGCCACCCATTTTCCTTGATAAAATAAAAATTTTAAGAGCTTTCAAAAGTAATTGATATTTTAAAGCATAATTCTATCATTTATCATTCAATTTTTTAAATAAATTTTTTCACAGAAAGGAGATCCATTTAATAATTTATATTTACCTGCTATAAATTATGTCCATATGCATTTTTCCTTAGAACCTGCAATAACCGTTCTTTAATGCTACTGTATAAACATAATCTATGAATGAATTTTAATTTTTAAAACGTTTCTAAATATTTTATAGTAATTATATATTTCAAATATATAGTTTCTATAAAAAAGGCAATTTTTTTGAAGATAAAAGATCTGATGCTTCACAGATTTATGGCAATTTTTTTAAGACTAAATTATAAGAAAATCTAATGATAAAAAAAATACACTTTAAATATTTCTTTTGATCTTTTTATCCAAGTTTGATTGTTAAACCCATTTGCTCTATTTTCAAATTGTATAATAATTAATGAAAATATACACAAAATAAAAAATTGCTTTTAAAAATACATATACATTTTCTTAAAGTTTATTTTGAGGAAATACAGTTGAAATTAAAACAAACAATGTTAAAAATTAAAGTTTAGTCAAAATTGTTATATTAATTTTCCAAAAAAATTATTTTAAAATTATTTAGCACTGGCAAAATTTTATTGTAATATCTAGCATTACATACTGTGTATTGCTTTAAAAATACTGTGTGTTAAGCAAATATATTTTACTGGTCATAATCAAATGTCATTGGATGGTGATGATATATTCAATTTCCAATAAAAATAAAAGTTTAATGATTCTTCTTTATGAAGCTTCTTTATTGGTTTCTAGTCAGAGAACTTACCATACCTTTTTGGGGAATGTTTTCACTTGGACCCCAAGAGACCTTTTTTTGCTGTTTGACTTTATTAAATATGCATTTCAGAAAGCATCTACTTTACATTGAACCAGGAAAGAATTTGTTTTAAACTGAAGAGGGCCAGAACTATCCTAAATGCATATTTAATAAAGTAGAACAGACAAAAAAAGGTTTATGTCCAAGTGAAAACATCCCAAAAAAATATAAGTACTCAGACTAGAAGGTTGATAACCGTAAAAGAGAAGGATAAGAAGCAAATTTTTAACAAAAATAAAAGTGTATTATTTATTCTATTTTTTTGGGCAATAATATATTTAGTATAGTTATGTTTTTGCTTGACTAATAAAAATTAATTTTGCCATTTTATAGCAGGAAAAGCATATAAATTTTAGAATATATTTATTTAAACAGAAATATATATTTACATAGTCATTAAAACAAATTATAAAATATTTATCTTATTAAATAATGTCTTAATCATAAAAATAAATTTCACAAATATACATGTATGAAGTTGCCATTCATTATCAATTGTAATACAATGATTGATAAGATTATAGAATAAACTTAAAAAAAGAAATCTATATTTTTCTTAAATAGAAATTTAAACATAAAAGAAAGAGGGAAAAAGGAGAAAGGATGCAATACCCTAAAGTTATGCTGTCAAATATTTACTATATAGTTTTAATACATGTGTATTTTTAGTTATTGGAGTGTAAAACTGAACGCGGACTTTAAGAACATTATGCAAAGAAACATTATTAAAATATTGAATCTTCAGAAAGCTGCAGATATTTTTTAAATCAATGCTGTATTTTTATTGTTAAACTTTATAATTTAAGAACAAAGGAACATTATATTAGCTTAGCTTATTAAATGCAAATTGATCAGAAATATGAGTAGAATTGATTGCATAATAAACATATTCATTCCCATTTAAAAAATAATGGATCCAAATATAGCATAAAAAGTTTTATGTCAGACTAAAAATGGATGAAACCGTTGTTAAAATTTTTGAAAAACTTACATTTCAGATTATTTCATTTTGAAACATTTACATTATATTATGAATTATAGGCTTTTAATATATTACAAAAGAAACTATTTATGTTCAGAATGATTCTTTCAGACTTACAGTATCACACTATTTATTTATCATTAATGAATTTTCATAAATTGTAAAATGGAAATTGCCATCATTTTATATTAAATATTATTCTGTTATTTACTTTTCTCTCACAATGAATATTGTAGATTTAATTGGGGGCTATTAAGAAAACTTTTTAAAATTGAGTAATGATATGCTATATTAAGATAGAAGATTACAGTGAGTTATTATATGTAAGAAATTGTACTGTTTTTCAGCATAAAATTTATTTGTTTGATGAATTAAACACAAGTACTTTAGACATTTAAAAATATCTTCCTCAGGTGAAAAAAGAATATGTAAAATTCGATCACTGATTTTAAAATCTCTTTACATTATGAATCATAAAGTTTTTAACCTAAATGTGTTAGTTTTTGCACATGTGTGATAAAGTATTGATTTAAAACAGATATAGAAAGTGTTATCAATATATAAAATGAGATTAAAGAATAAATAACATACGAAAATAGATAGCTAAGTTAAGGCTAAGTAAAATAAAGTATAAATGCAGTTAAAACGAAAAAAAATCTAGATAAAAATTAAGATTTTAAGTTTTTATAAAGCATTATCCATATATCAGTACAATTTCTTATGTATAGTATATTTGGTGTCATAACTGAGAATATAAAGTTTTATAGTGAGTTATTGGGTTAAATAATCAGATTAGAAGATTTATTAATCATAAAATATTAAAACTTACTGATTGGATTATTATAACAAAACTAAAACAATGATAACTAAGTTTATTTTTTCAATGTGATATAAAAATAGTTTATTTAAACACCAGTTGTTGGTTGTAAACAGTAATAAAATTAATCTATTATATAATTATTTAAAATTATTTTACTTGATTTATATATCATCAATTTATTATTATAGTATATTGTTTTCTCAATTGTTGGGCATATAAATATCCTTTTTTTTTACTCTTCAGTGTTTAAGCCTTTCATTAAAATTAAGGTTTAGGAAATTTTAATTTATTCAAACTAATTATGATTTTAAAAAATTATAATATTCTTAAAACCTTATAAAACCTTTTATTTTTAAGGTCAGGGAACAAGCAAAAACATTCCTTTTAAAGCTTATGAGTGATGTCGCTTCCCCTCAGGTAAATATTTTAATCATTACTACTTTCATTATAAAAATTTATTAATAATAAAACTAGTAAAAACTAGTAAATAGCTAAGACAATAATTACATTTTAAGATTTTCTTGTAAATTTTTAAAAAGTTGTCACAAGAAATTAATTGAAGAAAACACAGGAATTCTTCATTTTTCTTTTGTGCTTTTTACATCTCAGGAACAGTCTTATAGCATGGTTGACCTTTTATTGTAGGCTCTTATCTGCCTCAATGTGTAAAATAAATTTCCTATATCAATGGCTAAATCTTAAATATGTATGTATATTAACATTAATAAAATTAGTAAAAACTGGTAAATAGCAGGATGATAATTTATTAGTTGGAAATCTTTTAATTCATAATAAAAATACAAGTAATAAATATTTAAAAGTGAATATACAAAGTTCATATTTAATCAGTATAATATTATCATATTATATTTATATTGGTTAACTAATGTTACAGTAAATTTTATAAATAATGTGAGAAGTTAAGTTATTTGAAAGGATAATGTAAATAATTTAAGACCCGTTTTTCTTTTATAAATACAATATACATCAGGCAAAGATTTTTATGTAAGAAAAACATGAGAATGTATAATTAGAGAATTTAGTATATAAAATATTGTAACTTAAATTATTTATTTAATATTAAATTATATATTTTGTTTTTTATAATATTAATATGAAAATATATTTCAGTATGTATTTGAAAAACTTGTTCCTGCCTTTGGCCATAGAAATTGGAGAGTTAGAGAAGAAGTTATGATTTGTTTAAAAGAAACATTAGAAAGGTAAATAACTAATTGAAAATTAGTAATGCTAATTATAAATTTATCATTCAGGATACTTCATAAAATTTAATGTCTAACTTTAACAAAAGTGAAGTTAGATAAATGATTGAAAAATCATTACATATTTATATACAATGATATACTTTTCAGAAAATAGAACTCATTTAACAATAAGCAACTTGACACCTTCTACATGTTTTCTAGCAAAAACTTTAATGGAACAAATGTTTTTAGCCTTTTTTTAGAAGCCTTCATCAGGGTTGTTAGTTTAGTTTATTGTTCATTATCAATTGTAATACAATGATTGATAAGATTATAGAATAAACTTAAAAAAAGAAATCTATATTTTTCTTAAATAGAAATTTAAACATAAAAGAAAGAGGGAAAAAGGAGAAAGGATGCAATACCCTAAAGTTATGCTGTCAAATATTTACTATATAGTTTTAATACATGTGTATTTTTAGTTATTGGAGTGTAAAACTGAACGCGGACTTTAAGAACATTATGCAAAGAAACATTATTAAAATATTGAATCTTCAGAAAGCTGCAGATATTTTTTAAATCAATGCTGTATTTTTATTGTTAAACTTTATAATTTAAGAACAAAGGAACATTATATTAGCTTAGCTTATTAAATGCAAATTGATCAGAAATATGAGTAGAATTGATTGCATAATAAACATATTCATTCCCATTTAAAAAATAATGGATCCAAATATAGCATAAAAAGTTTTATGTCAGACTAAAAATGGATGAAACCGTTGTTAAAATTTTTGAAAAACTTACATTTCAGATTATTTCATTTTGAAACATTTACATTATATTATGAATTATAGGCTTTTAATATATTACAAAAGAAACTATTTATGTTCAGAATGATTCTTTCAGACTTACAGTATCACACTATTTATTTATCATTAATGAATTTTCATAAATTGTAAAATGGAAATTGCCATCATTTTATATTAAATATTATTCTGTTATTTACTTTTCTCTCACAATGAATATTGTAGATTTAATTGGGGGCTATTAAGAAAACTTTTTAAAATTGAGTAATGATATGCTATATTAAGATAGAAGATTACAGTGAGTTATTATATGTAAGAAATTGTACTGTTTTTCAGCATAAAATTTATTTGTTTGATGAATTAAACACAAGTACTTTAGACATTTAAAAATATCTTCCTCAGGTGAAAAAAGAATATGTAAAATTCGATCACTGATTTTAAAATCTCTTTACATTATGAATCATAAAGTTTTTAACCTAAATGTGTTAGTTTTTGCACATGTGTGATAAAGTATTGATTTAAAACAGATATAGAAAGTGTTATCAATATATAAAATGAGATTAAAGAATAAATAACATACGAAAATAGATAGCTAAGTTAAGGCTAAGTAAAATAAAGTATAAATGCAGTTAAAACGAAAAAAAATCTAGATAAAAATTAAGATTTTAAGTTTTTATAAAGCATTATCCATATATCAGTACAATTTCTTATGTATAGTATATTTGGTGTCATAACTGAGAATATAAAGTTTTATAGTGAGTTATTGGGTTAAATAATCAGATTAGAAGATTTATTAATCATAAAATATTAAAACTTACTGATTGGATTATTATAACAAAACTAAAACAATGATAACTAAGTTTATTTTTTCAATGTGATATAAAAATAGTTTATTTAAACACCAGTTGTTGGTTGTAAACAGTAATAAAATTAATCTATTATATAATTATTTAAAATTATTTTACTTGATTTATATATCATCAATTTATTATTATAGTATATTGTTTTCTCAATTGTTGGGCATATAAATATCCTTTTTTTTTACTCTTCAGTGTTTAAGCCTTTCATTAAAATTAAGGTTTAGGAAATTTTAATTTATTCAAACTAATTATGATTTTAAAAAATTATAATATTCTTAAAACCTTATAAAACCTTTTATTTTTAAGGTCAGGGAACAAGCAAAAACATTCCTTTTAAAGCTTATGAGTGATGTCGCTTCCCCTCAGGTAAATATTTTAATCATTACTACTTTCATTATAAAAATTTATTAATAATAAAACTAGTAAAAACTAGTAAATAGCTAAGACAATAATTACATTTTAAGATTTTCTTGTAAATTTTTAAAAAGTTGTCACAAGAAATTAATTGAAGAAAACACAGGAATTCTTCATTTTTCTTTTGTGCTTTTTACATCTCAGGAACAGTCTTATAGCATGGTTGACCTTTTATTGTAGGCTCTTATCTGCCTCAATGTGTAAAATAAATTTCCTATATCAATGGCTAAATCTTAAATATGTATGTATATTAACATTAATAAAATTAGTAAAAACTGGTAAATAGCAGGATGATAATTTAAATTATAAAAATTTATTAGTTGGAAATCTTTTAATTCATAATAAAAATACAAGTAATAAATATTTAAAAGTGAATATACAAAGTTCATATTTAATCAGTATAATATTATCATATTATATTTATATTGGTTAACTAATGTTACAGTAAATTTTATAAATAATGTGAGAAGTTAAGTTATTTGAAAGGATAATGTAAATAATTTAAGACCCGTTTTTCTTTTATAAATACAATATACATCAGGCAAAGATTTTTATGTAAGAAAAACATGAGAATGTATAATTAGAGAATTTAGTATATAAAATATTGTAACTTAAATTATTTATTTAATATTAAATTATATATTTTGTTTTTTATAATATTAATATGAAAATATATTTCAGTATGTATTTGAAAAACTTGTTCCTGCCTTTGGCCATAGAAATTGGAGAGTTAGAGAAGAAGTTATGATTTGTTTAAAAGAAACATTAGAAAGGTAAATAACTAATTGAAAATTAGTAATGCTAATTATAAATTTATCATTCAGGATACTTCATAAAATTTAATGTCTAACTTTAACAAAAGTGAAGTTAGATAAATGATTGAAAAATCATTACATATTTATATACAATGATATACTTTTCAGAAAATAGAACTCATTTAACAATAAGCAACTTGACACCTTCTACATGTTTTCTAGCAAAAACTTTAATGGAACAAATGTTTTTAGCCTTTTTTTAGAAGCCTTCATCAGGGTTGTTAGTTTAGTTTATTGTATTTCATGTTAGTTTTGTTTTGTTTTGTATTGTTTATTGTTATTTATTTTGGTATATATTCTATATATAATGTTTTGTTTATAAAAAATTTTTAAATTATGTCACATTGCATTTGAACGTTTTCAGTTTGGAACATTCTGTAGAATATTAAAGTTTAGAATAGTTTTAAAACCTGAGGAAGGTCTCTAAAACAGATCAAAAACATTTGTTCCATTAAAGTTTTTTTGCTGGAAAATATACAGAAGGTGTGGAGTTGCTTGTTATTTATATACAGTAATAAAGTTAAGTAAATTGTAGATTAATTAAAATTTAAAAAAAAATGATTTTTGATGTTAATATTTTAAAGTAATATAAAATATCCACAAGTACAGAAGTTAAAATCCTCTTGAAAGTTCTTTGGTTGAAGTTACAATTTCATAATCTTCAGATAGACAACAAATGGAAAAAGAACATAGCAGTTTCTTTAAATTGTTATGTTGTTTTTCCATTTGTTCCATTATTTCTTTTGTTCAAATTTAGTTGAAAAGTTGTATAATGACATTTATGTTTTTATAAATAATAGATTAATATGTTTTGATGCTTCTGCTCTAATGGATTAACAGTAAACAATAAAAATGGCAATTACAATTCTATTATGTATTAAATATTATTTTTGAATCTTTATAAAATCACTTTGCTTTATTGCAAGCTTTTTAGAGTTTAGTTGTTTTTTTAAACATTAGCAGGAAAAAAGAAAATAAAACTGTTAAGGAATTCTTTATAACAAATTTATTATAAAGAAAAGTAATCAAAATTTTCAATTTTGCTTTTATCATTTTCATTAAACAAATGAATTAACAATAGAGGGGAAAAACACTATATTGGATTTGATAATTTGTTTATAAAAACAATAAAATTGCTGTAAAATATGAAAAATAATAATTTTTTTTTCATATTTTATATATATTTTTTCATCATATATCATTTTACATCATATATATCATATTTGATTTACTATTTTAAAAACAAAATTATATTAAAAGTTTTATATATATTATATTTTTAAATTCAAAATATTTTGTTTCTAGGCATGGTGCTCATTCATTATCTATAACTAAGTTATTACCTTCAATTATCAAATTGTTAAGTGATCCAAATTCACAGGTAAGATTTTAAATGTATAAATAGAGAAGTTGATAGCTGTAATTCATTTAATGTAAAATAAACAGGAAAAATTTTCATTATATCTTTTGCGAAATTATTCATTGGTTTTTGAATAATGTATTATTTAAGATTTTACAGTAACTTTTAGTAATACTTTAAAATGATACCTATTATCATATCAAGTATTACTGTAAATAAACAATGCAAAATCTTTTTCCATGAAGTTAATACTTTTATAACATAATGATTGTTAAATAATATATAACTAAAATTTATTTTATACAATTAATAAAGTTTAATATTTTAGTAGGGGCATTGCATTTGGAAAAATTCTCATGTAGAATCTTTTCTGGGACCCACAAAAAAATCTTTAAAATAGTTTTTTCACTAAAAAAATAAACAATTTGAAATATGAATCAAACAGGAATGAACATTAAATATGTCCACAAACTGAAATTTTACAGGAAAAGCAAAAAAATGTAACTGCTTCAATTTTGTTAGTAATTAATGAAGGATTTTGTGTATCCTGATATAGTCCACAAAGAAAATTTTCAAATTATCTTACTAGTACAGAAATATGGTCATTTAAAGCCCATGGACCTACACTTTTTCTTTTCTGAACCCATTTCATATGAAGATTTTTGGCTTTTTTTCAGATCAGGAAGTGTTTAAAGACAATTTTTAAGTAAATCCTTTATTGTTCTGTAATATTATTGCATGTAGTAAAATAAAAAAAAATTAAACCATCCTCTCTCTCCTCACTTGTCAGTTTGTGAGTTAAGGCAGAATGTACAAATTTGTATAAGTATTTGAACAACTTTTTCATATCATCCAACTTACAAGTTTTTTAATGTCTAATGGGTTTATATACAGAGAATTCACGGGACAGCCAGGAGCAGAAAGTGTAAAAATCATTCACTGCATCCCTTTTCATTCCTGGATGCAATTCAAGGTACATTACATACATGAGTCAGGGTGAGACTTCATTTCCAATCTGGAAATCATGCACCAGACCACTATTGACCCAAAACTATAGAAAATGCATTTCATGTAAAAAATGGACTTAACCTGGTTTTATTTCAGGCCATTTAATTATTGTTTTTGTAATGTTTGTACATTTTAAAGAATTTTTAAATTTTATATTGTATTTATAAAGTGTTTATTATTAACATCAGTACTTTTTATATTGATTTTAATTGATTTTTAAATCTCAAACTTTGCTTTGAACAGTTATTGCTCATAGTTTTATATATAAACATCTTTAAATACTGAGAAAAGAAATTTAGATATTTACCTAACATTGAATATTAATTTAATGTTAGGTAAACATCTAAATTTCAATAAATAAAATTAATATTACATTAAATTAATATTCAATGCTATTCAAATGCTCTTATTTTTTATAACAACATTTAATGCAATGTTTACACTTATCTCAGAAATTGTTTAAATGTGATAACTAAATTGATTATGAATTAATAAATACAAGGGCTGATCACTTATTTTGTTGAATAATGCTAGATTTTTTTTTCCTTAATGTAATGCACTGTCTTCTTAGGATTTATCATACTTGAAGTACTCTCTTTTGACCTATATACAGTATCTACCATCTTTCTATCAATGAATCGTGTGCTTTCTTGAGTCTACTTTTGGGCAAATGTTGAGGCATTGTCATTATAACTTTGTGATAGCTCCTTATCAAATGTGGAAGTGCTTCACATCTGAAAAGGAGCTGTCATCAGTCATGAAAACGAAGAAATCACACAGGATTGAGTTCCCTGACTATGAAGAATGTGACAGGACCTTGGTTCCTATTGTAATATTGGCTACACAGTATTATCAGTAAGTGGTATCATATAGAGAAATTCTAGTGTTATCATGATGGAGAAATTATCATTTCACAATAATAACTTTAGGACATTTATCATAAATGGCAAAATGATGTTTTATTATAAGAATCTTGGCATGTGCTTCCTTGTTCAGAGTTTTCTTTGAGGCACAAAATGTGCAAATATAAGGATTCATTTTTGTTACTAAAGGTATAAAATAAGTGCTTGTCTGGTGACATAGCTTTAGTTTCAAAATTATAATCAATGACTATTAATATAAAATCTACAAACAAGTAACAAAATTGAGACTGTAGGAGCTGATCAGCATGTAATGAAGGCTGGTCATCTTCATAGATGAATATATTAGAGAGGTTGAGGCACGAGTTCAAACGTTAAATGTGTACGGGTAGCAGAAGTACACGTTACACGTTTCAAGTCCAAGTAAAAATCGTTGAGGCACACGTTCATAACATCACGTGACTCAGTGAACATCGCGCATTGACTCATGGGAAATAAGTTGAAAAAAATGGCGGAAGCAAAATAAATCATAATTTTTACCCCAAACACAAAAAAAATGAAGACGTTTAAGCCGATCGTGTACTCACCAAGCTACACGTAGCAAACGCCATTATCGACAGTCCAGAACTGCCAGATGGCGGCGTTCACCCATTACCCGTACACGTTTTGGGCTAAATACGTGCGCCTCAACCTCTCTATTTACTCAGAAATTTGTGTAAAGAAAACTTTTGAATGATTCCACAAATTAAATGATTAGTTCATGTATATATAATTGAATGCATAAATAATAATTTTAATTAAAATACCCTTTTAATGAAAGTTACTTATAATTAAAGTATAACTGATTATTCATTATAAAAGATTGAGTGAAAATTTAATAAGTTTATTTAAATTTTCATATTTAGGTTCGTGATATGGCTGTTTCTACTATTGTTGAAATATATAAATATATTGGTGATAGGCTACAACATGATTTAAATAAAAAGTATAACATTCCTGCCCCAAAGTAAGTAAATATTATAACTAGTGTTTAGTCATAAATAATTTTTTATTAAAATATTTAAAGTTAAATCTAAATGTTAAATAAATATATTAATATTTAGATTACACATGTTAATGACAAAGTTTGAAGAAGTTAAGAATTCTGGAGGTCTTTTACCTTCAGCAGATCAAGGTAAACATTTTTAAATGGTTATTTAATTATTATTATAAATTTATTATAATAATAATTAAAATAAACATATATTTTATCATGAAGTAATTATAAATGTGTAGTATCAGTTTCCTTTTAATTAATCTAGCATTTGACAAAACAAATATTTTATATTTGTTTCGTTAAATGTTCAGTGCAGCTGATGCACTAAAACTAATTTAATTACATTCTCTATCAACATAAAATATAGGAGAAAAGATTGTAATTTCAATGGTTTTAATTTGTATTTGCTTAAATAATTAAAAATAAATTTACAAAATAATAAGTAGTATATCAAACATTTTCAAATAAGAAAAATTTATTTATTTTTTTAGTAATTTTGTGGCAAATAGTCATTTGTCATCTTAATCCAAACTTATAAATGATTAAAATTTACTGTAAATTCTCTTTCTAGTGTTGCTTTATTAAACTTAATCAAGTAAACTTAATTTTTAAGTGCATTTTTCATATTTTAAAATTTTCATTAACAAAAAATCAATTCAATTTTTTTTATATGATAATGCAATATAATATAAACTTTTAATTCTCATAAAAATTTTGTTAAAATGATTTTGTGTGTAACATTTTAAGTATTATAAGAATAGTTTAGAAAATAATTGAAACATTTTTGTATTTAAAAAGCATAATATAAATTTTAATAAAATTTTAAATTTTGAGAGTATTTCTAATAATAAGGAATATTATTTTGAGTACTTTATTTTAGAAATTACTTAAATTATTTTATTTGGTTTTTTTGGAATCAATATGTAATTTATTTATTTACTAACTATTAATACAATTTCATGAATGATTATTTTTAAATAAAGTTAATGAATCTTATACAGATTTATTTATATTTGTAATCCATAATTTAAAATTAAAGTTGGAAGGTTATTTTTAAGTACATGTGTGATTGCTTATTAGTTAATTAATGATTTATAACTCCTTGATCATGGATTTTAGATACGGATTTTAAAGAACAGAAGTTGAGAACAAAACAAAATTTAAAAAGTATACTAAATATTTACATAAAATAATAAAAATTTAAAAAGTACACTAAATAATGTAGTATGAAAATTTCTATAAAATAAATGCTTTATCTTTATCTTATTTATTAAAAAAAACGAATTATAGAAATTTATCTTTTGTGACATTTAAAGTATGATAAGTTAAATAAACAATAAAGAGATAGAAGCAAAGCATTAGATAAAGTAATTAAAAGAACAATTAGAATATAGAAGTATAGAAAAAAATATCTGTCAGTATTATCATCAGCTATATTTTTTTGCAATTGCTCAAAAAATTTAACTGTATAAAATATGTATATTTATTAAAAAATTAGTCTTTTTAAAATGATATATTAATTCATATAAAATTATTGCCAAATACACTACCCGGACCTTCGGTTCCATTTCCTCTTCCAACATATATAAGCTAACAACATAACCATCGACGGTTATTACAATGCCTGCTGGGGACGCATTCAGCGTCTATGACATGCAACTCCCAAGGCACTCAACCAGCCATTGCAAACCCCGGCAAGGCGTATATAATAATGAAACATCCTTACTAGACCCGATACGTTTTAAAGCTATACATCAACCAAAGCCAAATATTATCAGGCCAGAAATGGCTATATTACTAATAATTTAATAATTATAAATTAATTAAATAATTTAAATAATAATTTTAGAATTACTGGAAGAAAAGAATCGGCTTGAAGCGGGACTCTAACTTGCAACTCCTGCTTACTGTACAGATGCCATTATTGCATGTTAGTTTTTTTTTAATATACAGACTTATGAATAACAGAATGAAAAGTCTTTAATTAAAATATTGATATTTTTAGTTTTTACAAATACCACTATGTTAAAATTAATGACAAACACCTCACAGAACAAACACAAGAAGAAGCAATGTAAAATAATGAATACCGATTGGTCTTTCCTTGTCTTCAGACAACAATTTGAAACATTTTGGACCACGGGAGACGTCAACATTGATGCTCAACCTGGTATATACTGATTGGATAGTATTTCTCCAAACTTCGAAACTCTCCCTTGTAATTCTAGCCTTTTATTTTTCTGACAGAAATAATTCTTTTATAGTATTTGCAAGATTGTTGGGCAGACAGTTGTTAAGTTTTGCGTCAGTTTTTATTTTCGAAAGGTGAGAGTATAATAGTAAAGGTAGAGAGTGGGCAGATGTCTGTTGTTGCTGGGCAGGTATGGCTTGAACATGTCTACAGTAGACCACAGTTCAATCTTATATAAGAAAGATACTGTATTATCAAGAAGACTCAAGCAGCTTAAGGAGTAACAAAAATCACATATGAGAAATAAAGAACATTAAAGAGCTCATAATGGAACCTGAAACAGATCTGATGACAGAAAAATGCCAAGAACTCTTGAATGAAGAACACCAAGAAACTCGGCAAGATATGTTTTCTTCTGAGAATTAATGCCGATACCTGCTATTAAACATTTTTTTGAAGAAGTGGGATGATGTCATAACAACGGTCTTAGAATGGCATCCAAACCAGGTTGAGGTTAATAGGCTTAGGGATCTCTACAATTACAATGCTATTAATTCTGAAAAATCTTGAAGAGAGAATCTGTCTAATTGACATTAGACAGATTCTTTAACCCCCACAAATGGAAAAAACATGACTAATAAAACTGCAAGATTGTGTATATATGTGTTTTTATTATTACATATAAATAAACATAGTAAGAAAGTATATATTTTTTATTTTTTGGGGTCTCCAGAATGAATTAATCAAATTCCCATAAAAACCTATGGTAAATCGATAATTGGTTAACGAATAATTCAGATAGCGAACAAACTCTTGGAACGGATTGTTTGTTAACTAATCATCCACTGTACTTGTTTATGTAACAGTAATTAGAGGTAAAAATTACAAGTTTGATGATATAAATGTTCATTAAATATACATATTTTAATAACAAATTATTTACTAAATACAAACTAATAATTACTAATTTTATTTATTAATCTAAAGGAGGAATAGTTAATTCAAATGATAAAAATGTAACACATTAAACTATAGGTGTTTGTTTTTACTTAACAGCATTAATAATGTAGCAGAATATTTTTGTTTGAGTAATTACAAATGTCTTTTTTTTTTTTAAATCTTTAGCTATTATTTAAAACTATTATACGACCATAAATATGCATTTAGCAAAAAAGTCTGAAACTTTGTATCATCATGAGCATTCACAGTCAAAATGATGTTTGTTACTATTAACATCTTAAGTCAGTTTTTGTTTTATGTTTTGCAGGTGAAGTTGATCAAAAACTGATTTAAGATGTTACTATTAACAAACATAATTTTGATTGATTAAATGATATAAAGTTAAAATATATCAAAGACAAGTCTGTCCAATAAGGATCACCATTTATTTTGCGTTTCAGACATACACAGTAATGGCGACAGGCCTTCCTTTTTAGGCTATATGTCGCCAAAAGGTAAAAAAAGTCCTTTAAAAAACACAAACATCCAATTAAAAGTAAAGGAATCGGTGACACAGACGTCTTACTTCCTATCCATCTGGTCAATGGGTGGTTCTGCTTTATATCTACTAAAAAAGCACTGGAATATGTAGATTTTGAAGCTGCCCCCTGGCGACGGTACATTTAAAATTTCTTTTTGTTGAATTTTTTTGTCCGATGGCTGGATTATTATTAAAATATATCAAAGACAAGTCTGTCCAATAAGTGTGATAAGTCATTTAAGTATTGTATTAAAACAAAAGTATGTAGAATGATTAAATTTAATTACATAAAATTTAACATTTTTGCACACTGTAAATGATTTATAATGTTTTGTTTTAGACTTCACAACACTAGTTTTTAGTTGATTATTGTAAATAGTTTTAAACTGAAAATACTAATAATTTATAAGTTTGATTTTGTGGATTTACCATTACTAGCAGCAAAAAATAAACATTTTTAGAGATATTTATCATTGAAGTATATACTTCAATGATAAAGTTATGGTTTTATATGAAATGCAACTTAATGATAAGAATATTTTATACGTTATTTACATTTTATACATAGGGCCAAATTATATCTGTCAAAATAACATGCAAATTCCACTTCTATTTTTCCAAACAGGAAACATATGTACAAGTATATTTATTAATGAAAAATTTTCATCAGTTTAACATTGAATAGTCTTATGGTTCATTAGCACATTGTTCTTTTTCTTTAGTTTTCAGCTAGTTATAGCAGGTCCAGTGAGAACCACCACTTTTTCTATGCTAGTCCATCCAGCACATTGTGTTGTTAGTTTTTTCCCTCAAAACATCATTTCAGATACATCTTTAATCTGTAATAACCTGATGTTTTTATTAACATAATTTCATTTATATGCTGCCAAATTGTTAATCTAATAAGTTACACAATTTCAGATGACTATAAATTGTTATAAAAATTATTTCAAAAATTTTATTGGATGGTTGAAAAAAGTAGGTCTTGTCAAACTAGACAATAAGCCGTTGATAAATTTTAAGTTTTATATTTTAGCTACTATTACATGCAATTTACTTTAAAAACACTATTGATTTTTATGGCAATTTTTTTACATTAAACAATTGAATATGAATGAATATTGAATTTACTAATTGTAGCAGTATATTCGTTCAATGAATGGTTGTCTCTTTAATCCGAAAATGTTTCTCTCGGTAGACTATCTTACAGCAATTATTGCTGTAAGATAGTCTACCGAGAGAAACATTTTCAGATTAAAGAGACAACCATTCACTGAATGAATATTCATGTGATTGGTATATTATGGAACTATAAATTATGCTGACTCTTACATCATTACAGTCGATATAATATCAAAAATCATTATAATAATGCTATCATATTTGGAAATAATTTGATTCATTTATTATTTAAGTAATAAAGTATTAACGATATAGTTATGATGGTTCTATTAATATATCAGTACTAGCATTCACTTGTAATCATAGTTATTGTTCAGTTATCTAATGTTATCAGAATTAACATGTTCCAAATAGTTGTGTGTGAACACTTTATGATGCCAGGTAAATTTTAATTAGGGGGCTCCATGTACAGTATTGATCAGACATTTTTCATCAGGGGAACTTTTGGGGAGAGCTCCAGTATCCTCATTTGTTTTTATTAATGTGACCTCTAGATAGTTCTGCACTGTGTCTGCACCTGTGCCACACCAGCAATCTAGACTCCCAAGAAATGCCCAAATTTTAATTTTGATATTCTTACTACGGTAATAATTTTATAAAAGATTGGTTTGGGACCCCTATTGAGTGAGGGGCCTCCTCTGCAGGAAATTGCTTTTTTGACCATAGGATCCCTATATGCTACTGGTCCCAAAACAGATAGTTTAATATATATATTTAATTTGTTTATTATAATTCAAACCATTATTATAGTTATAATTATTTTGGTATTTTCGGTTGTTTTTCACATTGTTGATGTCAGCATGTAACTGATATGCATAATGGTTACCAGTTATCATTATCAGTATAACTAATTCTTTAAAACAATGCTTGTTTAACATTTAATCATTATTTCTGCTCAGTACTTCAATTTAAATTTCTGGCATTTCCCAAATTAAATGCTTGCTGCTGTTAAATACAATATTATATTTAAAAAAAAAAGGCTGAATGAATACTTACACATTTTTTAACAAATTGCTTTTTTAATTTAGTCAATAAAAAGTTAATCAGTTAATTCTAAAATTTATCTACCTTTAAGCTAAATTATAATATTTAATTAACTTAACATATAGCTCAAAAACAATCTAGTAATTTAGATTTCTAAATGGTTATAACAGTTGTTCTCAACATAAGGTTTTTGGATCACTAGTGGTCTGTGAGCATGCACTGGGTGGCCACAGACTGACAGTCATTTTTCTAAAATTCAATTATATGTTATTTAGTCAGAAGAAAAAGTGTTTATATGCACCACTTAACTCTTACATTAGGTTATTATACAGACAGAAACAATATTATGGCATACACCTGAGGTGATTTTTACGTGATAAGTGGAGACATAGGTGGTCTGTGACTCATTCGTGACTTAAGTGGTCTATATAACTTAGTGAGAACCACCGAGTTACAAAATTGAAGATCTTACTGTTCACCTACCAGTCAGAAGTGTATTTTACTCATAACATATCCTATATTTTAATAAATTATAAGAAGTTCTTATTTTAAACGAATTATCAGACGATAATCTGTTAATTAGAAATATAAATCCTATAGCAATTTTTATTAATTTTCTAGTAAAATTAATATTCTGAATATCTTACTAAAATTCAGATGATATTTTTGAAGTTTAAATAATTGAGTAATGTGTGAAGTACTTTCACTCATTTTAAAATCAATTTTTAAGTAATAACGATGCAAACTGAAAAGATACCTTAAGTTTTTAAAGTAAATTTTGCTGTATAGAAAATCAATGCAGCCCTAACATGGTTGAAATTGTTGAGTTTTAGGTTTCAATGCCAAATGTTTTTGTAGCGTTTGTCAATATTTAAAGCTATAAATGCCTTTTATATATTCCTCTTAGTCTGTAGGATAAGATGAAAATTGAATCAAAAAGTGAAAATTGACTTTTACAACTTAAGGTAGCTTTTTTAAAGATCACACATGAAGTTTTTACATTTATATCAGATAAAATGAAACCATATGTAAAAAGTTAGATAGATACTTTGGCAAAAAATTTTTGTATCGGTACTTACTTTCCTGAATAAAATATCTGTTTTTACGTACGGTTTAATTTTGTTCGTATGGTTTTTGAGGTTAAAATTAACCCCGAATAATTACAGAAACTTTCTTGGTTATTTGAGAATAAATGAATACATTTGCTATAAAATTGAAATTATTAAACATATACAACANTAAATTCAAAATATTTTGTTTCTAGGCATGGTGCTCATTCATTATCTATAACTAAGTTATTACCTTCAATTATCAAATTGTTAAGTGATCCAAATTCACAGGTAAGATTTTAAATGTATAAATAGAGAAGTTGATAGCTGTAATTCATTTAATGTAAAATAAACAGGAAAAATTTTCATTATATCTTTTGCGAAATTATTCATTGGTTTTTGAATAATGTATTATTTAAGATTTTACAGTAACTTTTAGTAATACTTTAAAATGATACCTATTATCATATCAAGTATTACTGTAAATAAACAATGCAAAATCTTTTTCCATGAAGTTAATACTTTTATAACATAATGATTGTTAAATAATATATAACTAAAATTTATTTTATACAATTAATAAAGTTTAATATTTTAGTAGGGGCATTGCATTTGGAAAAATTCTCATGTAGAATCTTTTCTGGGACCCACAAAAAAATCTTTAAAATAGTTTTTTCACTAAAAAAATAAACAATTTGAAATATGAATCAAACAGGAATGAACATTAAATATGTCCACAAACTGAAATTTTACAGGAAAAGCAAAAAAATGTAACTGCTTCAATTTTGTTAGTAATTAATGAAGGATTTTGTGTATCCTGATATAGTCCACAAAGAAAATTTTCAAATTATCTTACTAGTACAGAAATATGGTCATTTAAAGCCCATGGACCTACACTTTTTCTTTTCTGAACCCATTTCATATGAAGATTTTTGGCTTTTTTTCAGATCAGGAAGTGTTTAAAGACAATTTTTAAGTAAATCCTTTATTGTTCTGTAATATTATTGCATGTAGTAAAATAAAAAAAAATTAAACCATCCTCTCTCTCCTCACTTGTCAGTTTGTGAGTTAAGGCAGAATGTACAAATTTGTATAAGTATTTGAACAACTTTTTCATATCATCCAACTTACAAGTTTTTTAATGTCTAATGGGTTTATATACAGAGAATTCACGGGACAGCCAGGAGCAGAAAGTGTAAAAATCATTCACTGCATCCCTTTTCATTCCTGGATGCAATTCAAGGTACATTACATACATGAGTCAGGGTGAGACTTCATTTCCAATCTGGAAATCATGCACCAGACCACTATTGACCCAAAACTATAGAAAATGCATTTCATGTAAAAAATGGACTTAACCTGGTTTTATTTCAGGCCATTTAATTATTGTTTTTGTAATGTTTGTACATTTTAAAGAATTTTTAAATTTTATATTGTATTTATAAAGTGTTTATTATTAACATCAGTACTTTTTATATTGATTTTAATTGATTTTTAAATCTCAAACTTTGCTTTGAACAGTTATTGCTCATAGTTTTATATATAAACATCTTTAAATACTGAGAAAAGAAATTTAGATATTTACCTAACATTGAATATTAATTTAATGTTAGGTAAACATCTAAATTTCAATAAATAAAATTAATATTACATTAAATTAATATTCAATGCTATTCAAATGCTCTTATTTTTTATAACAACATTTAATGCAATGTTTACACTTATCTCAGAAATTGTTTAAATGTGATAACTAAATTGATTATGAATTAATAAATACAAGGGCTGATCACTTATTTTGTTGAATAATGCTAGATTTTTTTTTCCTTAATGTAATGCACTGTCTTCTTAGGATTTATCATACTTGAAGTACTCTCTTTTGACCTATATACAGTATCTACCATCTTTCTATCAATGAATCGTGTGCTTTCTTGAGTCTACTTTTGGGCAAATGTTGAGGCATTGTCATTATAACTTTGTGATAGCTCCTTATCAAATGTGGAAGTGCTTCACATCTGAAAAGGAGCTGTCATCAGTCATGAAAACGAAGAAATCACACAGGATTGAGTTCCCTGACTATGAAGAATGTGACAGGACCTTGGTTCCTATTGTAATATTGGCTACACAGTATTATCAGTAAGTGGTATCATATAGAGAAATTCTAGTGTTATCATGATGGAGAAATTATCATTTCACAATAATAACTTTAGGACATTTATCATAAATGGCAAAATGATGTTTTATTATAAGAATCTTGGCATGTGCTTCCTTGTTCAGAGTTTTCTTTGAGGCACAAAATGTGCAAATATAAGGATTCATTTTTGTTACTAAAGGTATAAAATAAGTGCTTGTCTGGTGACATAGCTTTAGTTTCAAAATTATAATCAATGACTATTAATATAAAATCTACAAACAAGTAACAAAATTGAGACTGTAGGAGCTGATCAGCATGTAATGAAGGCTGGTCATCTTCATAGATGAATATATTAGAGAGGTTGAGGCACGAGTTCAAACGTTAAATGTGTACGGGTAGCAGAAGTACACGTTACACGTTTCAAGTCCAAGTAAAAATCGTTGAGGCACACGTTCATAACATCACGTGACTCAGTGAACATCGCGCATTGACTCATGGGAAATAAGTTGAAAAAAATGGCGGAAGCAAAATAAATCATAATTTTTACCCCAAACACAAAAAAAATGAAGACGTTTAAGCCGATCGTGTACTCACCAAGCTACACGTAGCAAACGCCATTATCGACAGTCCAGAACTGCCAGATGGCGGCGCTCACCCGTTACCCGTACACGTTTTGGGCTAAATACGTGCGCCTCAACCTCTCTATTA
>NW_019384304.1:202621-237581 GCF_000671375.1 Centruroides sculpturatus
ATTTGAACATCTTGATTAACATCACTTTCTTGTAGAAATTTTTGAGTACAAATGTCGAATTCAGTTCTGTAATAAACAAATATTTTATTTTGACCAAATTACATAACATATTCATGCTTTTTAGACCAAACAAAACAGCGTTTAACATTGCGCTTTTTTTCTTCGAAGATCTTTATCAGGCCTTCATTATAAGTAAATATTATACTAAAACCCTATCTGAAAAAATTCATAAAACTTGAAAACCTTTTCCAAATTTAAAAACAATAATCATCGAAATCAGTTCAGATTTGACAGTGAAATAGAGTAACATGATCATTAAAAAAGAATTTCTTTTCTGAAGTAATTTGAGAAAAAAATAAATAAAATGCGTAACTAACCTGCAATAGAGTGTCTGCAATATTCCATGCTTAGTTCCAATTTTGTACAGGCCATCATTGTTTATTTCAAGAACAACGCCAATAACATTTCTTAGGTCGCCCCTTCCTCTGTCTACATCAGGAATCGGCACAGTCACATTATCTCCCACTTTAGCTGGTGGATGCGATTTGTCAGAAGCAGATTTCATTTTTTTTGCCTGTTTCTGAAGGTTTTCAGCAGCTGTTTGTCTTGCCTTTTGGATATCATCACCAATTTTAGAAGTTTCGATATCATTACAATCACTATCATCTCCTGAATTATTGTGATCATTTGTATGTCTATGGGTTAAATCAGTTTCAATAAGTTTTTGAACGTCATCTTCATCTTGAATATCCTTTATTATTTCTGGTGGTAGTGATGTCGTTGAAAGACCAACTCTGGGTTCAACTCCAAACATAGCTTTGTAAGGCGATTGTTTTATGCCCGAATGATAGGCCCTATTTTTCATAAATTGTACATATCTCAATCCTTCTGACCATTTAGTCGAGTGATTATCTTTTAGCCAACAACTGATCATGTTCTCGACGTCTTGGTTGGCTCTCTCGACAGAGCCCTGACTTTGGCTGTGCCGTGGTTTTCCATGCACTAGCTTAAGTTCTGGCCAAAGACTCGTCATTTCACATATAATACGATTGACGAATTCTCTTCCATTGTCTGACTGCAAAATACACGGGACACCTATTGTCAAAAATATATCATTCAAATGGTAGGCTACTTCTTCAGCTCGTTTAGATTCCAAAGCACGAAGCAAAATAAACTTGGTCAAGTGGTCTTGGTAGACCATGATAAATTTAAACTTTCCATCAGGTTGAGTCTGAAAATCAATGAGATCCACTTGGCACCTACTGTTCATTTCAGAATGTAAAATTGGCTTAGAAACTAAACCTCTTTTTTTTTTTTTTTTTTTTTTTTGAATATGTTTCAAATATTTTTATAACCATTTTTATTATTTTTAATATTTGTAAACATTTTTTAAAAATAAACTTTTTATTTGAGAGGAAGTTGTAGAAAATTGTTGCTGAAATCGGATAAGTACGTGTTCACTTGATTATAAATAACATATTTTAATGAATACAATTAAAATAAATTACTCAGCAAAAACTTTTAAGGAATTGTTTTAATCAGTTATTACAGAGATATTTCAAGCTTAGTTTCCTTGTATAAAAAATTTATATATGTTATTCAAATATATTATATTTATATATTAATAATAATTATAATTTATTGTTAATATTGTTTATTTTAGTAGTAACTAAATTTTTTGATTTAGTGTAAAGTGTATTAAGACATATATTAAAGATCTTTAATTCAAAACTGTTAACGTTTAAGTATATAAAACAATTTGTAATCTTTTTTTTCTTTGTTTGATGGCTCTTTTTATTTTTTAATATTTGAAGACAAGTTCACCCAAATAGGGATCACCATTTTTTACTTTTGCATTCTAGACAGTACATTTCCGGCAACTGACCTTCCTTTCTAGGCTACTAGCCGCCAAAAAGTTTAAAAAAGTCCTTTTAAAAACACAAATAGATTTCCAATTAAAAACACAAAGATTTTCTAAAATCAGAACTGGTGTTATACGAACGTCTTTCTTGTTACCATCTGTATTTTCTTGGGGGTATTTCGGCCTTTTATCCACAGATAATTATGACTATAAAATATTGTCACCAGGGGGAACCTTTTTAATCTACATTTTCTAGTGCTCTCTTCTCTGTGGATAAAAGGCCGAATACCCCTGAGAAAGTACAGATGGTAACAAGAAAGACATTTGTATAACACCAGTTCTGATTTTAGAAAATCTTTGTGTTTTTAATTGGAAGTCTTTTTGTGTTTTTAAAAGGATTTTTTTTAAGCTTTTTGGTGGCTAGTAGCCTAGAAAGGAAGGTCAGTTGCCGGAAATGTACTGTCCAGAACGCAAAAGTAAAAAATGGTGATCCCTATTTGGGTGAACTTGTCTTCAAATATTAAAAAATATATAAAACAACCCCAAACCCTATTAGATATGTAGACAAACGATCACTTTAAATACTCTGGCTATAATTCTTAAATATACTTAAAAACTCTAGCCCCACTCTGGGCTAGAGTTTTCTTCCAGATGATTCTAAATTATTTAATAAATTATTTAAATTATAATTATTAACTTATATAAGAGATGACACTTAATGTCTACCTCTAGTAGCAAATTGCTTAGTATTAATTATTAAAAATAGCAGTTTTATATTGAGTATTTAAGGTGTTCATTTTGCTATGTATCTGTTAACATTTCCCAATTGAGTAGTAGTTTTTTCATTATAATAAAACAATTTTTTTTTGAGTAATAATATATTATTGTTAACTCAAAAAAAAAATCCTTACTATTATAATAATGTGCAATTTTTTAGAATTAAACAAAATGTATTAACTAATTAAATTAATAATTTCTAACAATGTCGTAAGTACAAAACAATTTAATTTTAAGGAAACATTAGTTTTCCCTATTTCATGAATGATTAATATCTATAGATATAAATTCAATCTATGCTATTTCTGTTCTGATGATAACACAATCAATTTACATGTTGAATAATAAACTTTATTTGTATTTCACTATATTCCGCTCTGCGTAAAGAATAAATGAAAATCAATGAATATTTACGATAGCCTAAAATATTGAAATGTAATGTTTGTTTTAGTATCAAAATCAATGCAGTTTTATTTTGCAGACCTATAAATTTTTACTGCCATCCATTCTTTATTAATCTTGAGAATGGAGTTATTAGATAAATTGAGAAATATTGAAATGAGATAAATTTAGGGGCTGGATGCCCCAATTAATTTTTAAATTAAAATGTTATTAAAAATTGTAGCCTTAGCATTGTGACAACAATCACAATAAATTAAGATTTTTTGAGATTTTTCTTTTACTGACACTATTTAATGTCACTGTATTAACGTTAATTTTAGTGACTTAAATAATTTTATCATGAAAACGTTGATGCATTTTCATTACATATAAAGAATTTTGCGTAACCCAAAGATTGGAGCACGACTTTCTTTTTTTTATATACATTTTCATTTGCTAATTTTTTTTAATCATGTCTGTATTTTATCTTATTACAAATTATAACTTTCAAAAAACAATTTTCTTTGATCTCGGTTTTATTTTCAATTTAAATTAAAGTCCTTTTTTAAAGGAAGAATCTTAAACACTATCTTGCCACATTAATGTATGTAAGTTTTATGAATAACAAAAGTACTTGAAGATATATATATATATATATCTAGTTTTATTAATCTCATATCATCACATGGTGATTTTTAAAGTTAGCTAATTGCATTTTTCTATGAGTGTTGGAAAGCAAAATCATGTTTATCAATTGATGTATGCAAAAAATCAATAAAGACTAAAGGTACGAAGTCGAATAGAAATTTCCAACAAAGATTTTCAGTAAAATATGATTGAAATATCTTTTATCAGTACACTTGTTTTTTTTTTTATAAAAGAAAAAAAAAGATTTAAAAGAAAGATTAAAACCAAAAACATCAAACAAATATATTTTCAATAAATGTCAACGTTAAGTTTATTTAGTTAAAAAGTAAGTTAAAAGACGTTTTATATGATTAAAGTTTCAAATAAAATTTTCGGAAGCTTATTTATTTTTGAAGTTTGCCGGTAAGAGTTTTAGAAAAATCTATTTTTATTTTGATTCAGACAAAATGTAATTTCCTAAAGTAAGACTATCTTATATTTTCCAAAGTATATTTTCAGTATTTCTGAAAATGAAAAGTGCAGTTTATAATATGTAATCAGTAAAATTTAATTTTATGTACATGTGAAGCTGTTAATGCAGTAAAGTTTTTCTTGTTTAACATATTTTGATGTTTAGGAAAATAATAATTTTGTTAAAAGTAATCTACATATTTACATATGTCACTCTAAAATTCGTACGAACTTAAATAAATTAAAAAGTAATATGTGCTGTACGATACGTGCCATGGATTTAATTGTAAAGCTTAAGTTTGGAACCTTTTAATTTTTGTTGATGGTAATTTTAGTCCATTTAATATAGTAGAAATCATTCAGTAAATTCAGCTTTAGTTTTTTTTTTTTTTAGTTTATTCCATTATAAAATATTTTTGGCAAATAATATAAAACACATGAAAAACCATTAATATTTTTATTTTTCAACTTTCTTATTGTTAACAAAATGTTATAATGTATTCCAGACTTGTAGAGTTTCATTTAATCCGGGTAAACGTCATTACGTATCTAATTCTGAGATTTCATTACTACTAGTTACATATTGTAAAATGTACAAAATGCTTTGAGCATGATATGATATATATATATATATTATATTTAATTAAATTTAATTATTTTGCCATATGGGAAATTAATGATAATTAAAGCAAAAATAAAACATTTATCATTTTCTGACAGATTACAGTGTTAATTGAATGTAATTTATTTTGTACAACAGATGTTTAGTTCTAATTATGTTAATACAAATGCTTTGTATCAATGTCTATAATTTTGTAAAGAATTAAAGTTGTGAAGAAACTTGATTCTTGGATAAATTAAAGAATATTGAGTTACCAAATACAATTAAAAATTATTTTAAAATTGATGATGATTAAATTAGAAAAGTAAAAATTGTAATACTCCTTTACATTTTTTTCTAATTAGGCAATTAAAATTTCAGGTCTCATTTGTGAATAACGATTCTAAAAAGTTTCACATGATGATGGAATAAATTGAAAAAAATAAAATAAAATGATAAAAGTTGTAATTGTAAGAATGCTAACACAAAGGATCAAATTTAATTACTTGAAAAAACTAGAGTGAAATTTTTTTGATAGCATTTAGATTTAATTTAAATGATTTGAAAAATATATTATTTTCTTGCTGATTTCTTATACAAAAAGTTGTTTCTTCTTTTTTTTTTTTTATATTGATAATGTCGTACAGCAATTTTATAATTTAATTACGACAGTTAAACATTATATTATACTGTAAATTTTTATTTAAGAATAATAATTTGAGGTTTAATATTTTTATACAAATTGATATGATGTAATTTTTTGTGGAAAGAGTAGGCAGTCTCGAGGAAAAAAAAAAATTTAAGTTGAAATAAAACACCCACAGCTTGTTAGCATAATACATCAAACTTCAAACAGAATTATTTCTACTTAAAGTTATCAGATTCCAAATTTATGAATCTGATAACTTCAGAAAAGTTTAAAAAAAAATGTATGACGAACGTCTTGTAAAGTTCAACGAATTTAAGAATTTTTTAAAACTTTGTAAAAATCCTTTATTGAAATTAAAAAGAACTTTTTCAGATGGATAATTCAATACTTCTGTTTGCATTCTTTATTAATTTAAAGTATTTGTTATTTATTTCATCAAATAATAATAATAATTCTACAGTTTATTGTTATCCTGTTTAGTCTTTTGTGGAATTTTTATTAAACTTATAAGAAAAGTAACTTCCATGAAATGTATTTAATGTGTTACATGATAAAGTTAAAAATTGTAGATTTTAATTAGTGTTTATTATACTGAACTGAAAAATTATCATTCTTTCTATAATTGGATACTTAAAACCTTTCATTTCTATTATAAATGTTAACTAATAAATACTTTGAAAAGATAAACCTAATGCAGATTTCCTTAGGTGGTTTGCTCTAGCCATTTTGGGCCTTCTCTCTCACCATTTAGCAGTGTTGTTGTGGGCCTGGCTGATTCACGATAGCTCTTTTCACAACTCTTCTTGAAGGCCAGAAAGAGTTTAGAAAGAAGGGACCTATCTAATCTTATTATTTATTACAGGAAATAATTAACTGTTGATAATGAAATAATTTATATATCTTTAGATTAAAATATTAGTCTTTTCATATCTGTATAAGTCCCACAGTTATCTTTCGGAGATGAATAATTTTCCAAATAGCAAGATATGCTGAATTTATAGATCACTTTTAGTAATTTAAGTATAATTAAGCTAGGAATTTAATTAATAATTAAATTATCATTATAATTTATTTGATAAGTTACTTTAATAATTAAAAAAATTGAATTATAATATAATAAACAGTGAATGTTTTTTATATTGCTGTATCTATTGAGTATGATGTAGAAACAAGTCATCAACAATTTAAGTACAATGCTGAAAGAATATCTACTTTGATATTTATTACCTTTCTAAATATGAATTTTTTACGAGAGGGAGATTAAACCGGCAGTCCGAGAAGTATGACGGAAATAAGTGCTTTAAGTAAAATAGATGTTGCTAACTTCTGAATAATTTTCTAATTTTTTTGAAATTGTAATTTTAATCGAAATTAGATTTGAAGTAGATAATTTTAATTGTAAATTGCTTATTTAATTTCAAATATATATACTGCATAAATATTAAAATACAAAATTTAAATCTATTTACACACTAAAATTTTGTTGTATCAATATAATTTTTAACTCTTTATTTTGAACCTAATAATCTAATTTATATGGTTTTGAGGATTAATAAATTAAGTTTACAAAAAGAAGAAAAAAATATATTTGCTTTAGTCGCAGGCAAGTAAAAAAGAAAAATCATTATTTATTCAACAGATTGAGAGACTTTAAATTTATGTATGGCCTTATATTTTAGAGGGGAGGTGTGGATGTGCCAAGTAAAATTATATGGAGCAGGTGTGTGTATGAATGATTAAAACAGAGAATTTTAGTATAATTTATAACTTGAAATTTCGTCATTTGATGAAAAAATATATATTTTTTAAACATTATTCTTGCAATGTAATACCTGGAAGTTTTTTATTTTGAAGCATGTTTCTTTACAGATGAATAATTTATGTATTTTACATAAATGATATAAAGTTTTTAATTAGATTATTTTGTTCTTTAGATATTATATTGCATTGAGGAAGAAAAGAAGAATAAATTAATGTTGTATTTAATATATTATTTAATCAGAAAAATTTATCACCATTAAAAAATTTTAAGAATTTTCAATATCGAAAATGATAAATCAGCGGACAATACTAGAAAATTTCTAGTAAAAGACTTTTGGGGTGTTTAATGTAAAAGGATTTCATTTGAAAGAAAATTGAAATTTATTTAAAATTCACCCACTTTTGGACATCAGGAGAAAATGTCAAGGTCAAAGGGGAAAAAAATCCTGGTCTGACTTACCAGTCACATGAAGGTGGTGAATTAAAATCTTTTCTCCACCCACTCTTCACACAGGAAGTTTGGTGGGGCGTTGACACCCCAGTGTAGGACGACCACCACACAATGCTCAAACCTACTTGGGACCCAAAAAAAGATACTTAAAGGAGCTCCAGGATGAGATTTTTCTACATTAGATTGTTATTGTTAGACTTATTATTGGAAAAAGTTAATCTACCATAACTCTTATTGCTTAACACATATAAAGTATAAAAGAAATAAGAATAATCAGTAATTTTACTTAGTTTTGCTACCTGAATATTATCTCTTATAATGTATCATATACCAAAATTAATAGCTGAATCATGAGGCGATGTGTAAAGTAGTTCAATGTTTACACTTAAATTAAACAATCAGAATTCCTCTTATTGAAAAGGGCAGTAACCACTAAACAAATGATTGTTTAAAGGCGAGACAAACAGGATTTTTTTAATTAATTTTTTTTTTTTAAAGAACTAGTTTTGAGTACCACAAAGATTTTAACAAGAGTAGACAAGCACTTGACGTTTTCATACGAATTCAAATTGATTATAGAAGTAGACGTATTGTGTCAGTGCAGTTGTTAAAATATGGCAAGAGTCAAAAAAAAACGTTGGTCTGGAACAATTTTATTATTAAATTATCACTGCCTGCGTTTGATTTGTCTTCCCCTTTTCATCATTAATCATTTCCCGTTCCAAGCGGGTCAAACGTTAACTTTATAAATATAGATTTAATAAATAGGACCAACATTCTCGGAGGGTGTGTAAATATTTCATTGAATATTGGAAGTGAATGAATAGCCAAGGACAGACAAGTCACTTCCCCAACGACGTGCAGTTAAAGGCATTTAAGCGATTATTGCTCCTTCAGATTGGCTATCTTTTTAACTCGATCGCATCTCTAACAAGTTTATTATTATTTTTTTGCGTTTTACGCCACTTTAATAATTAAAGAGCGTATTGTAGCTGGGTCAATTAGTAAGAAACGTACAGTACATCCGTACGTCTCCCCCCCTCTATCACAGTGACCCAGTCATTGATTCTGCGAATCACCTGAGAAAGTAGCCATAGCAGCCGCCACTCGGGGATAGAGATAGTGTGTGTGTGACTCGGTGTGTGCATGTGTGTGAGAGAGTGCTGCCATTCCCTCCTCGCCGATCGCTCCTATGCTACAAGGACTGCTGCCGTCCATTTAGAGACTACTACTGCAGTATGTACCAGTCGCGCTAGACATGCCAACCGTCATGGACACGACGGAACAGACAGAGGATAAGGCGGAAGGTGTTAGTGGAAACGAAAATGTCACCCGCTACAGCGGAAGATCCGGTTGGAACGGAACTGTTTTATGGGACGAAGATACCGATTGGATTATGTTGTTCGATAACATGATACGTTTTGCCGATAGGTCGACGGATCGACAGTACAGGAGAACCTGTGGATGTAGAGGTAAAAATTCGTATGTAAAGTTCTACCACCCCCGCGGGGGTTGGACGTGGCTTACTGCGTCACGATTACTCGTGAAGACGGGGAGAGTCGGCTTTTTACATATGGCCGGAGGTCCTTTCTCTCTCACTTGTCAATGGTTGATAAGGTTAACTGATATACGAGGCGAGCCCTTTCGTGTTTTGGCGACTTTGCACCTTCATTCATCGGCCCTGTCGTATTTACTACCTTTTTTTTTTTCTCTTTGTTGGTGTTGCAGTGGATGATGGGAAGACGTGTTGTGTATTTCTCTGCCCTCCTGACTCATTGCTCTATCTAAGCAGCGCGGCTTGTTATTGTGATTTATGGATCCAACTAACGTCTACTTTAATTATTATCAAGCTGCATCCGTATTTTGTATTCGTTGTAAGCTTATTCCAGCGCGATATTGTTTGTTCTAACTAGTTCACGAGAGAACGAATAGACCCCCTCCAGTAGGGGGATCTATTTAGGCTTGCACCCTCCTTGGGTTTTATAGTCTGCGAACTTATTTAACGTTCAGAGAGGCTCAGAAAATGTTCTTTGCCAACAGAAATCATGGTGGAGTCATCTTAAATAGGTGGAGTATTGACATCTCAATTAAAGGGTGGGCACGGAACCGAGTGATAAATGAACTAATGCAACTTTATGGTCAATAATTAGTGTAAATCGGAGGCAGTAGTGCCTGTAAATAACACCATTTAAACAATTTTGTCTGGTCTTTTCACTTCGCGTGATTTTTGCCTCTTATTATTGAATTCTTTCGTGTTTGGATGGAATAAATTTTAACGGATGCACAAACGATCAGCAGAGCTCAGACTTTTAGTGCATTTAACTCAAATCTACGTCTTCTAAGAGCCGAAAGGAGGGGGACTATTCGCTCTTGTATTTATTTAGGTTACCTAGTCTACCTGAAAAAAAAAAAAAAGCTTTCAGATGAAGTGGCGCCAAGTCTGTAAAAATCGATTGTCCATAAAATAGTTGCGGGAGTTACGACGGGCCACACCCCTAAATCGAAAGGGGGAATCCGCAGTATCGGCCATAATAACAAATGGGTTTGGAGCTTGGTTCCTCAAAAAATTCGCGTGACGTCTTTAATGAGCCGTCACGAAACGAAGATTCACATTAGCGTTAAAAGCAACTCTCTTTTTTTTGCCACAGCCAAATCGATCATTAGGGATGCTAATTCGTTAGCGAATAGGAATTTTGCGCGCACGACGATGAGTAAAACGGAGTTCAGTTTATAAATATTTATCCCTGCAAAGGAAGATATGATTAGAAAATTAATTGGACAAAGGTGACCAGCTCGTTTTTTTTTTTAGGTCATTGACTCAATGCTCTCTTTGTTGTATCGACGACACTTCATGCTATTTGTAATTTGTAACGATGTTAATCCATTCTTTATCGAGATTCATCTGTAGATAGTAATAGACTGCTATGCCATTATGGTATTATTTCGGTTCATTAAGTTAATCAGAACTTTTCTCTTTCTTTATTTTTTTCTTTATCTTACTGTCTGATCTCTCAATTTATATTACATATAATACAAATTGGATATGTTGCCCGATCAATTAATATCAAAAAATTGCTCTTTGTTCGTCATGCAACTTCCCTACCAGGTTGTTAACCTTAACTCTATTTTAGACTATTGATATCTGTTATTGAAGAAAATAACTTTCTCAATTTTTCATTCAGCAAGAAATCTACTTCATATTTTCCTAACAATGACCGCTGTTATCACTAAAAGTGTTCTTTTGTACTTTGTTTTGATATACAAGCCTTCTGGAAGGGAGATGTAAAAAAATAAACAAGATTTACTCGCTGTAGGGAAAAAAGGGGGGCAAAGATTGCTTGTTATCTGTAAAATGTTAGATTTTCCAGTTAAGAATTTTTTTTTTCTTCTTCTTATTCGACTCGAATTCTTCGAAATCGATTTTCCCGTGTTATGTATGAAGTATAAAAATTCTCCACTCGCACTTGTGTGTAGTGGAGTGAAGAATCTCGAATTTTTACTGTGAAATTTATCTAAGAAACGTTCGAGTATCATCAACGATTGTGAATTAGTAATTAGTTTAAATTGTTAATTAAACTGTTTCATAGAAATATAAACACGACAGCTGCTGTAGAGTACTATTTCCTGACTTCTTTCCTCTATTGACTGACGTCCTTGGGCCCTGAGCTTTTCTTCCTATTACACATCTGCCCGTCGTATGTTTCCGTTTCGCTTGCTAGTCGGCACACATCGACTCCCTAGTAAAATAATGTCAATAAAATGGAAAAAAAAAGAGATATGGTAACGCCATATATACCTGCTTAAATCAGGAAGTAGCAAAAGAATGTAGCTGTTTATATTTTTAGTTGCGTTAAGAGGAAAAATTTCCTTACTGTTCCCGCCGTACTCGATAGTGTATAAATAGATTGCTATCGCTGTATCTGCGCGATTTTTCTTTATGTAAATCACCGCTCTGGGTGTCGAATATCGAAATTAAAACCCGTACAAAGTTTGAGTTTCGATAGGTAACGTCAGAAGGTGACTCATTCCATTGCATAAAAAGTTATGCATAATTGATACTGCACGGATCCTATTCAGATGAAAGCTTGGCATGACTTTTTTTTTTTTTTTTTGGTTCGGTGACTGACTTATATGTTACTGTAATGCGACAACTGCATTTGTAATTGATCACGGGGATAGAAGAATGCGTCTTTTATTTCGGGAAGGCTCTATCGATTAAACTGTCACCGGGAATCCGTTTCCGAGTTTATATGTGAGCGCCGCTTATGGGTGGGTGGGTGGGTGGTTGCGGTTTGGCCACGTGAATCTCCTCCTACAGTTTAAGAATTCGAATTCATCCGAACGAAAGAAGGCGGAAATCGAAAGACGACGGGTCCCGTTTCGTCCGCCCATGTCGGATGATAAAGGCTCCTGTGTGTCTAGACCGACGTTGTCATCATCGATCGTGCGTACACGTTTGCCAAGTCGTTTGCAAGGTCGGGGTCGTCATCCTCCTTCCTCTGACACGATTCGTGTTGGCTCTCCTGTCCTCGTGACCAACCGTTAACTTTTACCGGATGTGATGAAAAGTAGAAGTGGATCGGTTTTGTTTTTTTTCTTCAACGTGACTCGAATTCACGTTTTGCACCGGCCACTTTGCATTCAATAAAATTGCGTTTAGTAATTTGTTTTCCCCCCCTTTTGTCCGATTTAACACTTGCCCTTGCGTGTTCCCCCCCCCATTTCAGCAGGTTGTTGTGTTTCTTGTCTGACTCTCTTCAAAGGAAGAAACTCCATTAAATAACATTAACTAAACTGCTTTGTCTACATCATGCAATTATCTTGCTTTTCATATAAAGCTCTTCAGGGATTTACAGAAACTATATTCTTCTCACATAAACTATTTAGTTTTCATTAAAATGGAGAAAATAAAACCAGACAGATACATTATAAAGTTTTTATTAGAAACTGGACTAGTAACATTTTTATCGCTGCATGTTTTTTTTTTGGTACAAAACAAACTTTCTTTGTGTGGAGGCATACTAGTCTCATGTTTATTTTGTAATCAATAAAAGATTAACAATAGCAATGAAATTTCTTTCTCAAATAGTAAAAATCTTATAGATTCTTCCCACGTAAAATTCTATAGCTACTAATTTCTCTTTGTACAAACATCATCCGATTAATACCAATATAAGTTATATACATGTGTGTGTGTCTGCATTGACTAGGCAGTATCGTAAATTTTAAATCATTTAAACTGTCTGGAAATAGTTAATGTTTTCTTGTACAAAACTAAAACTAATATGAAATTTTTTTAGATGATATTATTCAAACAGAAAAATATTTGTAAACTGATAAAGCTAAGATATCCAGGCATTAGAAATCATGTCCTAGATATTGTAGCCTTATTGATAAACTGTATAAAACAGAATAAATTTATAAAAATGAATTATATCACTAGTTATAGAAATCTTTAACTAGTAATACATAGAGATAATTTTTTCTTTGTATACAAGTATTCCAGGAATGTAATTGATATGTTGTGTGTATGTATATATTTTCTTTTATAAATTTTCTTTTTCTTTTATATTCTTTCCATATATTAGAGTTCTTATAAAAGCTAATTTTATATAAACTAATCAAATATAGCAGTTTTTTCTGTATATATATTTGAACTATCTTCTTATCAGAAGACTCTCCAGCAGTTAGAACATTTTCTGATATTGTTGAGATATCGTATAGTTATCCCGACAGTTTTATTTTGGGAAGTAAAGCATTGATTTTACATTGAAGAGGGGAGAAATTCAAACAGCTTCACTTGGAGCAATTTTTTTATTATTATAAGTAAATATGTTAACAAAAAATATTTTTGAATCTTGTGTTATCAAGATTTAATGTTTGCTTAGCAATAACCTTGATTTATTCATCATTTGATAAACAGTGTTTATGCATTTTATATATCACTTTTCTTTTTATTTTGTGTAAATGATGATGAATATATTTGATCTGGTTACAATATATATATATATATAAACAAGTGTTAGATTGTTAGATTCTGCCTTTGCAGACAGTGACATTAAACTCTGTTGCTTAATTCTAGTTATATTAACCAGTTTTTATGTATCCTGTTTTGAACAGTGGCATGTATAATGCTCTTGTTTTTCTATCTAAAAAATACTTACACATTTTTTTTTGCATATTTTAAGTAATAAATTGCCATCTTTGGATTAAAATTTTGTAATAAATCAGTAAAATTTAGATGATGATCTCAGAATTTTTTCAGATTATTATTCATAAACTGAAAAAAGTCTTTAATATCTTTGACAGATTTTATAAAGAAACAATCTACAAAGAGAGATGTAAAAGTATTCAAAAAAATAGAATTTTTAATTAAATTTATTCAGATGTTTTGTCATTTTCCATAAAGTACATTTCCATTTGTTAGTCAATAAATGAATGGACGAATAACTCTGTCATCATTTGCATTTTAAACAGAGCTGCGTTAGGATTTAATTAGCTTTAGTGTTTGAGAACATAAATTCTGTTATGTATACATAATCCACTCTTGTTATTTGCTGTTCTAACAAGATTTAAAGGAGAATTAAAGGGATAGATTATATGTTTGCCAATTACTGTTTGAATGACGACATAAAAAAGTTGTAAAATGCTCACCTAAATCACGTGGAAAATAAATGAAAATTTTATCATGAAATTCTAATTAGGCAAATTTGAATATTTGATTAATTAAAGATTGAAAAAAATATTACAAAATGTTCAATGTAGATTAATAAGATACATTACTGTATCATTATTTTCAAGTATTATGTAACTTCAGAAGTTATTTAAGTGAATCATTTGACACAGATTAAGTCTTACTCATCTCTAAAATAATCTTGTATTTTAATAAGGGTTAAACTTCTTGATAGTTATCTATGTCATGCATGACATGCTGTTTCACCTGTTTAATTATGTTGAGAACAATAATCATAATTGGAGTCGTCTGTCATGTTAATTTATTATATAACATCTAATATATAATTTTAAAATTGAAATTACTTTATTCTACATTCAGAATTGTTTTATTTGAAAAAAAAAAGAAAGTATTGAAAGTTTTCTTCTAGATAATTAGATACAGCATAAAAAAAATAAGCTAACAAGAGTAAATAAATGTTCGTGGTGATAAAAAGTAGAAGAATGACTTTTGAAGCAAATTATAATGCAAGTGATTTAATTAAAGTTCATAATTGCTGTAAAGAATTCCTGCATTTATGTCTTTAAATCAAATTGTTCTCTTGTATTTGCTTAAATTTTTTTCTGTATGTTTAGAAAAATATGATTTTAAATTGGTTTATTATTCATTAGTTTATTAATGGTAAGCATGTGAGAACTATAAATGTAAATATATTACTTTTTTTTCTGTTGTTTTCCTTTGCTTTAAACTTAATTATTTTATATATTGAGCTGTTCAAAAGACACAAACACACACAAATTTTCATTTTGTTGATATTAAGAGGACCTTTTGTCTGTTGTGAATTTGGCCAGATCAATAAAACATTTCGATGTTGAGGAATAGGTACCAACACATCTGGGGCCAGACCACCCATGAAACATTTTGAGAATCTGACCTAGGCTGAAACCTGGTTTCTTCAGAATGGCAGATATGCATCTTAATTATTTTGGTCATCTTGTTTTAACTGTTATAAATACATAAATATAATAAACTTCCGAATTAATACTAAACCAAACAATCACAATTAATCAGGCTATTATTATCAATTAGATATTAAGTAATTTGGTATTAGAGGTCGACATTAGGTGTCAATGTCTACATCTAATACCAAATTACTTAATATCTAATTATTAATAATAGCAAAACAATAGCTCGATTAATTATGGTGATGTATAATCTTCTCTGAGGAATGTTTAGTTTTGAAGTTACATTAAATAATTTCACTTTTTGTAATGACAAATTTAAAGTTTTTAACAGATTTGAATAAGATACATATAAAATATTTTGAATTATGTAACTGTTTAAGTTATTTCAGAATTAATTTTATAAATAATAAGTTTGAATGTATTAAGGTAAAATAACTGGCACATTGTCTTATTAATATATTGTTTTGTTTTTGTAACACATCTAAAAAAAGCTTTAACTATAAAATTTTATTTTGAACAGAAAAGTGATTTTGTGATATACAAGATATAATTTATTGTGCAATAAATGTTTAAACATCATCAATATGTTGCTATAATCTTATTCTATTTTAAACTTTAGTAGCACATCATTTAACTTTTATCAAGGCAATATAACAGCAATATTATGATAAATAATTCTAATATAAATATATATTCTCTGTCGAAATTGAATTAAATTATTTATTGCAACATTCAATAATATAAAAACAGAAATTATTAAATATTTTACACATCTGTTTTCAGTTATAAGAAATTGTGAGCCTACGACTATGACCAATAGAGCCGTAAAGAATATTTAACATATTTTTGGCTGAATTTTATCAAGTTTTGGCATCAATATTTCTATTTTTGGAATAAATATCTTAAAATATTTTAATGTTATTTGTTCAAAGGTGTGTGCGCAATTTATCAATTGTGGATTCACTTTTTGAATATAAAAAAACATTGGGTTCAAACATATTTGAGACTGGTTTACATAAATTATTATATTGTAATTTTTTGCATTTAATAGTGCAATTTAGAAAAAAATTTATATAAAACCAAAATTGGCAATGGCGTAATTAATTAAAATTATGCAATTCTCAGACAAAATTTCTTATTTAAATTATGAAATATTTTTGTATGTTTGTTAAATTTAACACTGTCAAAAAATTTCTGTTTAACTTGTGTCTAAAATCAAGACAAAATATATTCAGTGTACTATACCTAAGAAAGTTATAATTAAATTTAATTGCTAATATTGATTTTAGTGGTAATTCAAATGATATAACATTAAAAATTAACGCAGACTGAATTATGAGTTCGTATTAACTAAATTTGCTTTTCTGTAAAGTTATTTAATTTTTAATCTGATTTACTGTAAATAATATATGATGGTCTACATAATTTTTTGTTTTTTTACGAGTATCCATTAGAAAAAAGTAAATGGATAATTTGAAGTAGTATATTATCCTTCCAGTTTAATATTATATATAAAATAGTATAAAATACATTATAAAATATCCTGTTCGTACAGTTTAAGTTGATTTTATTAAAATATTAAGTTTATAATAAATTCTATTATACTTTAAAAGTTGTTATTAATTACTATTATAATTTTTAAACTTTTAATAAGATTTTGTTCTCAACACACTGTACAAATGTCTTATTTTTGTATATACAATTCCAAAGCCATATATGTTGTTTTGTTTTAATTAGGAAGAAGAAAAAATAATCATTTCCATTTCTGATGTGATTTTAAGGTACCTAAACATAAAAATGTGATATGCATTTTTAAGTTTCAAAATATGATTATTTGATAATATACTTTTGTAATGAGATATTAAAACATTGAGAGAAGAGAAAAAGCATTTTCATCAATTATTTTTAATACAAAATTCTAAATAGTGAAATAATATAATTGAATATTACAAATTACAATAAAAAATGCAATTTTCATGATATGCAATTATATTTAATGTTTCCATTACAAGTAATATTACTTAAGAGAAATTGCAACTTTTCTTCAACCTCAAAATTTGTTTTTGCAAATATAAAAAATTTTATAAATTTTATAGTCGGCACAATTTGAAAATTCTGTTGCCAAAAAAAAAAAAAAAAAAAATTAACAGATACTGAATATTTAATATCATTAAATTAAAAAAGAGCTTTAAAATTACATGAATTATACTTTTTTATAATAAAATATTTAATGAAAAAACATCATACTTCATACTAAAAAAGATATTTAAAAATTTATATATGAAAAATAAATTGAGGTACATACATTAAAACAGTGAGAGATTCTTTAAAAATCAAACATTTTTGATTTGTTTAATAGATTATCTTCAGGATAAATCAAAACAGAACAATTAAATTTAAATACAGAACATTCCAAACATATAAATCAAATAAATTTTATGAATTAAATGAAAACTGAATAAGTGCAATGAATCATTACAAATAAATAAATATTGATAATTATTTAAAATGTTCCTAAAGTAAAACAAAAAAAAAAAAAAATTTTTGTTCATTCTTAGGAGTGTGATAAAGGCCATGAAGAATTAATTCATGCAGTTGTTTTTTTAAAGTTCTTTAAGCTTTTAAAGTGTTAATATATTTGTAATAATTATAATTGTCCATTTATTTTATTTAATGAATAAAATTTATTTGATCTGTTTATATTTTTTTCTTTTAAATTTAAATGTTGAGAACATTCTCTGTTTAAATGTGTGTTTTATTTCAATGTATCCTGTAGATTAAAAATATTTGATTTTCAAAGAATTTCTTTGTTTTGGTGTATGTAATTTTTAATCTTTGATAAAAATGGTTATTTGATATTAATGAAAGTAAGTTTTAATTTTTTATTAAACACAATATACTGGATTACAAATGTCAATAAAAAAAAATTCTTGTAGAGTTTTGGTTCTGTGAATGATGATTTTTTTTTTAATTTTTTAAGTAAAATGTTTTTGTCTTTTTAATTTTTTTTATAATTAATTCTTATTAAAAATTTTGTCATTTTCAAATCATATCAATTGATATTATTCCCAAAATGACTTTTTAGACTGTCAAATGATCAAATTAAATGAAATGGTATCACTGGTGTCACTTGCCACATAACATTGGCTGCGTTCAGCAGACTCAACAGTTGTAACTGAGCAAATCGGTAGCTGTTACTTAGCAACTTGGATCTGCTGAACGATGAGTGACGTTGCATTGGAACAAAAAGCCTCATTGGTCAGTTTCAGGTAGCAACAGGTAGCGTAAATGAAAGACACTACCAATGTGATGTCAAAACACCAAATATGTTCCGAAAGAGCGCTACTATAGAGAATATTCAGCAGAAAAATACTCAATAGCTCTGCTGAGTATTGGTTGAGTCTGCTGAACTCAGCCATTGTCAGCTGGTGCAAAATTATACCATGTATTCACAGTTAAAAATGCAAAAACATTTTAAGGTTATGACAACAATGTATATTATCTTTTACCATTTAAGAGTTTTATAGAAAATAAAGGAACATCTCAATAGGAATATTCAACTCTTTACACCAGGGATGTCCAACCTTTTTGTTTCTCTGGGCTGCATTGGAAGAAGTCAAGGAGTTTTGGGCCAATACTTGTGGCCCAATATACAAGTTTATTTAAGGATTAACATTTCTAGATTATAACATTTCTAGATTATAATAATAAGTACCTGTATTAAATCTTTATCACGAAAAAGGATATTTTAAAAAATTACTTCTACAGACACTTTCAATTTTTACTTAGAAATAGATAAATTCATTTATTATAAAAGAGACAAATGAAAATTTATTTGGAAAATACAAATATTTATATTTAGGTCTCTAATAAAAAGTGACGAAACACCATTTTTAAAGTGAATTTTTATTCAAATAATATATTTATAAATAATATGTAGCCCTAAAAGTAGCCAAAGTGCCAAATGATATTTTTTACATCAAACAAAAAAAAGTAGTCATATTTGGCTCAATGTAGCCAAATCTTGCAATGTTGGAAGAAATACTAAATAAAGCTGGAGTTGTGATTCAAAGGATTATAGACCCAAATGAGAGGGGAAAGGAGAGAGAGGACAAAAGATAAAGAAGTGAGAAAGGTTGGAAAATTAAGGGTCAATATTTGCATAACAGAAGATCTATTTAACCTTTCTCACTACTTTTTATCTTTTGTCCTTTCTCACCTTTCCCTCCTTTTCCCAAATTTGGGTGTATAATCCTTTGAGTCACAACTTCAGCTTTATTTAGTAATCCTTCCTCATTCACAGATCTCCAAGTACTTGAAAATATTTCCTTTCCACTCAAAAATAAAATATGAATAAAGGTTTGCGGCTTTGTGAAACTTTTTTTTTGAGTTTATGCTGTTGAAATAAATAAATAATAAAAAAATTAAAACATTTGTCGGTTTTGTTTACATGTTTATTGGGCTGCATTGGAATTTGCCTTAGGCCGCAGGTTGGACACCCCTGCTTTACACCTTTGCTTATTTGAGTTTTTTAAGTTAAAAGAAAATGCTTAAGCTTTGCTGTTTCTTGCTTTTTAATATTATTTCCTGTCAGTTGACATATATTTATAATCTGATATCATTTCCTATTAGAAAATAATTCAAGTGACATTTTTTTATACAGAACTTATAAACCAAATGCATATCAAATTTATACTAAATGGGGTTTTTAATTTTTTATTTAAAATTTCAGAATTAAAATTTGTTAGTAGTATTTTTTAAAATACTACTAACAAATTTAGTAGTAAAATTTTATAAATATTTCAATAGTGTGGTTTTTTTAACTATATAGACTTTCCCTAAAGTCTATTATTTTAAGAAATTGAGTAAGAACATAATAATAAAGCAGGAGTGTAACTATTTTTAATTAAAATGAAATTAATTAAAAATTTCAAGAGATATTTTCATGTTACCTTGGAACTGTTTGTTTGAAATAAAAATAATTTACTTGTGTAAATTTTATTTTATAAGCACTAATAATATAAAATATATTAACAATTATTGTGAAAGTCATTATATTCTGGCAATGATTTGCATGGAAAAAAACTTTTTTTTTTTCCTCTTCTCACAAGAACTTAGCTGAAATTACCATATAATAAAAAGTTGCTACATATCATTCTTACATAGAAGTGTTTTTTCTTCTTTATTTCACAAAGTTTTAAAATTCTTTTTAACTTGAAAGATATTTTGTTAAAAGAATTTTGACATTGTTTTTTTTTTTTATTTTCAGTTTCAGAATTTTTCTCATCCATATTTATTGTCTTGTCTTTTTATATAATTTTTTCCCAAAAAACTAATGTCGTATTGATATATAATTTCATAAATGTATGTATAGTATATAAAAATGTTACAGCATAATAAAAAAATGAAGTATTTTCAAATCTTGTCAAAACATTATTGCAAAATACAATGTATTTTTATATAAGAAGTGTTACCTGATTAATAAATCAGCATAGAAATGTACTGATATTGCTAGAAAAGTACACTCTTCCTTCCTTTCACTGATAAAAAAATAACTGAGATAAGATATTAATTGTGACAGTTTAATACTTCATAGAAAAGAGAAAATAATAGTAATATAACTGGTCTGTACATTAAAATGAATTATACTTGTGTTATTATTGTTAAAGTGTTCTCCTTGGCTGCATAATATGTAATAAATAACAATCAAAGATGGTTATTATTTTATTATTATTTTTTTTTAACTAAAATGTGATTATGTATGAGAGTAGCAACTTCAGAGACAATCTGATTTCAATTGTGTGTGTTTTCATTTTATTATATCCATTCAGTTTATTTTATTCATCATTGCTTGTTCATGTTAACTTCATTTATATTTTATTACATCAAAATAGAAAAAGCAGATCGATAAAAGATTTTTCTTAATTTTTTCTAAGGTTTTTGAAAAATATTTTATTGAACATTTCATGACAAAAATGCTTAATATTATATAATTTTGAGCTAGTTTTGTACTTTCAATTAATTTTTTTTTATTTTTAGCAATATATATTTTATGTATTCATGGATCTGTCAATGAACAAATTATAAATATAAATTTTATAAATAAATATTACAGAATTGTTTTCAGTTTGGAACATAGCCAAATTAACACTGAAATTTGCTCTTACTCAGTTGTATCTGGAAAAAAAATTTGAGATTTATGTGATGTCTCATCATCATGTGTCACAAAAATTTCTTTACATGTAAAAAAAAAAATGTTTATGCTCTTTCAATCATTCTCTCTCTCTCTCTTGCTACATATGTATATACATTCATTGAAAATAAAATTTTAGATTGAATTGAATTTTAATAATTTCATTATCTTTTGAAAGCACTGGACAAGNGTTGAATTAAATAAATCTGTTATCGACAATTTACGACCATTGAGAAATTTATTGAAAAGTTTTAAACTTCGTTTTTGATATTAAAGTATTTTTTGATATACTAAATTTAGATGACTTATCATTTTTAGGAAAAAAAAATATCAGAAAATTGTTATAATCTTTTTTGGAACATTCCCATTTCGAACTCTTCTATCACAAACAAAATGGATAGTTGAAACTTAATCATTATTCTTTTGCTATATAATTGATGTCGACTAATTTATAAGATTTAAAGATAGTTTAAGAATTAATTGAACTCGTATGTTCTAAAGAAAATATTATATTTAAAGTTTTGTGGTTTTTCTATATGAAAAACAAATTTATATTTTTAATGTACTACCATAATAAACATATTTAAAAAAAATTATTTTAATAATAAAAATGATATTCTTAATGTATAGTATATTATAAACTATAAAAAAAAGTAAATGCCATTTTAAATTTTGAGTTAAAGAGTATTTTCGGTAACATTAAAAAAAAATTATTTTTGTTATAATAAAAATTAATTTAACTGTTGTTTTCATAAAGGTAATCTTTTTCTATTTACTGTTAAATGTCATATCGAAAATTAATCAGATTAATTGTAGTCTGAATCAGTTGCTATGGGATTACAGTTAGTCATTATTGATTTAAGTTTTATTATTCTTCTCCTTTTTGGTTTTTTTTTTTTTTAACTAAATTTGTAGAGAAAGGTTTGTTGGAAAACAGTAAATAGTTTGAAAGCCATTTATTGAATTAGAAATAAAAAATATTTCAAAAATAATAGAGCATAATGTATTTTCCATATATTGCAAGAAAAAGTAAATATTAAGGAGAGGGAAAATTGTTAAATTTAGAAATGTAGTATGTTAAACTAAGTAGTTTTCATATTCTACAATTGTTTTAACTTTTATTCCATTGATTGATGCAATATCTTCCAAATTTGTTTTTTGAAAATTATTTTAATCTCTTTATTTATATATAATGTACAAACAATAATTTATACTGTGTGTAGCATCTTTGTAATCCAAACATTAATTTTGGTAGATGATCAAACAGCAATTAGTTAGGAAAACGTTACAGTTTATTTAAAAGAACACTTTTTTAAAAAAAACACTTTAAAAAGAACACTTTTTTAAAAAAAGTGTTCTTTTAAATAAACCGTAACGTTTCCCTAACTAATTGCTGTTTGATCGTCTACCAAAATTAATGTTTGGATTACAAAGACGCTACACACAGAATTTGAAGTTACAGCAACCACGTCATCTACATTAATAATTTATACAATTGATATATGCAGATTTGGGTTTTTATAAAGGTTAGCTAGCCCTAGGATGCACAGGTGTAATTCTCACTGTTAATGCACATACTATTTTCATTATAAAATTTAATACATATAGTTAAAGCATCCAGTAAAATGTTTTAAATATCATAATGTTTTGATAATTGTAAATGATTTTGCATAAGTGTGTAGGCAGTCATCTGGGACTACTTGGGTACTATGTGGATTTTTGCTTTATTTAGTATATGATGATTCACAACCTCTCTGTAAAACAAGACCATATTATATTGTGATTTATAGGTCAGTATATCACATGTATTTGGCTGTTATAGAAATTTTTGAAAGCCATTTATTGAATGACAAAATTAGTTTTGTCATTTTGCTAACATCTCAATTTTGAAGAACCAATTGAAGACATTAAGTAACGACTTGCTGTAACCTAACTGAATGATATTTAAATTATTATAGAAATATTTTTATATGTACTTATTGTAGAGCCAGTTGTCATTGCTCATTTTTTTTTTAATTGACACAATTGTTTCATATACAGAAATGCAGAATTAAAAAACTGAAGGTCTGTTTATTAAAATATTTTTTTCGTAATATATGAAAAGTTTTTTTCCTGTTTTGTCATAACTACTTTGTTTTTTCTTTTCTTTCATTTTTTATATCATTGCATGCTAATTAATTGGTTTTGTTTAAGCTAATATTTTGAATGTTAATTTGTGTATCTACAATCACCCAAAAAAATAAAATGATGATCAGAAGAAAGTAATAAGTTTGATTGTGGATAAGCCACAAGAGCTAATATAATTTTGAATCACTCTTGAAGATTAAACTAATTTTTAAACTATTTTCTTTGATCTGTTTTCTTTGGTAGACATAATTCATGTACTGTGAGAGAGAAATTTCATTTTGAATGATATTAGATGACAGGAAGGTGCATGAGGTATTCAAATATAATTTAAAACTATATCTTTTGAAATGTGTTATCTATTTTGCTTATTATCACAGCATTATCAATTAAGATAAATTTGACTCTCATTCACAGTTGAACATACTTTCACCATCTAAATTTTAGTTTATCTTTGAATGACTGTTGATAAATATTAGGTTAATGTTTTTGGATATTAGTTTATTAAAGAAGAGAAAATACAATAAGGGACAAATCTATTTAAAAAAAACTAAGCTGTTTATTTTAAAAAGTTTGTAAATTCCTTTGAATTCTAAATTTTTATATGTGAAACAGTGATCAGTTAAAATAATTGGCATTGATAAATGTTAATTATGTATATGTTTGTTCATTGGTTTACTTATAGGAATAAATTTATAACTCAACAAAATCGAATTCTTAAAAGTTATTTATCTTCTGAAAATTTTAAAAGAAAAGAGATAATCATGACATAAATAAGATGGAAGAGGTATATAGCACTTGCCTCAAAGCAAAGAAGAAATTTGCTTTTTGTTGTTAAAAATGATGAATTAAAGAAAATAAAAAAAATCTTCAAAATAAATAAGCACCATTGTATTCCTGAAAAACAATTGTTTTTTTGTAAATATTGAAAATGTTTGAATAATTTTTTAAAAAAATTTTCTCTTCTTTAATTTGTCATTTTAACATAAAAAAAACCGATTGTCTATAGTAATGATGACATTCATACAATATAATAATTAATACTGTCTTTATGGACTACTGAAAGCATTTTTGTTTTCTTTCTTTTAAGTTTCTTTCTTATTTTTTTAAGACATGAGAGATATACCATATAAATGACTCAGATATTTTAATTCAATACACTACTTGATTTAAAGTTCATAAATTAAACTTCATGAAATTTAATTTATTTGAGTTATTATTAATTAAATATTTGTATCATAATCACAGTTAGACTGTTAGTTTGAGAGTAATTTTCTTAATAACTTAGAGTTCTTTATTTAAAAAAAAAATTGGCAAAATGTCTTAATGCTAAGTTAATCTCTGTCTATTACATCCTTATTTGTTCTGAATATGTATAAATGAGCTTATCAATATAATATAAACTTATATTAAATTTTATGTATATTAAATCTTATGTAAAAGTTTTTGTAATTTCATTTTAATTGAATTGTTTTTATAAGTTTGCTCACTAACTTTTTGTTTTGTAAGTAATTCAGATACTAAAGTATAAGAACATAATATTATTTAATATATCATTAGTATATGATTTATAGAATATATTAACCTATCAAAAATAGAAATTTAAGTAGAGAATTATACTGAATTTTAACACTATATTTTATATGGTAAATTGATAATCGGTTAACAAACAATTTAGATAGCGAACACAGTCTTGGAACGGATTATGTTTGTTAACCAATCATCCACTGTATTCTTCAATAGATATTGATCTGAAATTCAATACTGAATGACCTTTAAAGTCAAATTTAAGAAAAATATTTTAATGTATTTATCTTACTTATACAGTGCATATTCCAACAACTTTCAGATTTAAGATTTAAATACACTTTTGTTTGTTTGCGTGTGTATAAGAATATAATTTAAACTAAATTTATATATTATATGAAATTATAATTATTATGTATTTATGTTAAGGGTTTACTCATGATTTTTCTCACAATAATTTCCATTTAAATAAAATAGTAGTAGAAATAAATGAATTCATAGTTTATTAATAACATTTGAAATTTATATTATGGCTAAACTTAACACTATAGCAATTAATTTATTACATCATAAAAATGGATTTTATGTTTGTTAATGATTGAACATAAGAATAAAAGTGTACACTTTTATTAATTTTATGTTACCCATAATTTTTTTTACAATTCTTTGCCTTTCTTTATCTGGTAATATTATTTATCACCTGTAAACATGTTTTTAAATGTTAAAAGATAATAATCTGGAAGATTAAACATTTAACTTTTAAAAATTTCATTTAGAATTTAATTGCAAATTATAAAACTGTTTTTAAATTAATGTTTTAAGTTTTTTACACGTAAATGATCACCTAGAATTATCTATGATTGTTTAAATTTGCAAATTTGTTACAGTATATTATCAGATATCTTAATTTTCTCATTTGCATATTTCAATTTTATTTACTATGATTCAGTTTTTCTGTTTATAATTACATCTAATACATTTGTGTGTGTGTGTGGGTGTGTGTATATATATATGTATGTATTTATATGAATGTATTTGATAAGTATGTTTCATGTTAGAAGTTATATATAAATAACTGCTAACATGTGTTTTGGACAGAGTGCTTTTATATAATTATAAAAGAAACCAAATTTGAATCTTTCTTTTAGTAAGTTTTTATGCTGTTTAATTTTTTTTTCACGTGAAAACCATTGAAATTATACCAAAAAGTTTATTATTGTTTGGTTTGAAGATTTACAAATAGTTTACAAACAAAAGTTTATAAAACATTGTTAAAAAAGTTTTTTAAACGTTGAACTTAGTTTTATTTATTAAAGATTAAATGAATCATTTTGAATCATTGATTGACTTAGTTCTCTATAATTGCATAAATACTGATTAATTTACATGCATATTTATTATACATAAAACATTTCTATAATTTAAATAATAATTTTCTTTAAATTAGTCTTTCTATTACTGTTATTTTATTAATTCCTCATAAAAAAAAAGCAATTTAATTTTGTTACAGATGCTATCTATGGAAATTCATATTTTTTTATAATTAAAAATAAAACTGATTTATCATTATTTATTTAATAATAAAATTTTCAGTATTTTAAATTAATTTATTTCATAGTAATAATGATAAACTTTATTTGATAAGTACATATTTATTTAAAAGGAATTTAATTTATGTAGATAAAATTGCCTGTAGAAATTGCAGTTATTAATAAATTGCTTAAAAATTTCATTAAAATATTTCTGTAGTTAGAATGTTAGCAAATTATTTGTTTTCGGGTGAAAATATCAAAACTATTTTTAACCTTTAAATTTTTTAAATTAATAATTTATTCTAATTTTAATATGAAGATTAACATTTTGATTATTTTACATACTTTATTATTTAGTAAATATTTTAATCTGTAAGTTATTTTAAATTAATATCTTAATTTCCATTAAAATTTCCAGTAACTTTTAGTTAAAATTTGTAAATCAATATATAGAAGAAAATTCTAATTATAATAGAAGAAAAATTAAGAGATTATCATTATCTGTCCCTTTACACACATCTCAAGAACACAAAGTCATGTGATAGAGTTGAATTTTATTTTAACAAATCTCTGTCTCAGTATTTAAAACTTATTAAAATTGTCCCTCTGGTCGTGGCACAATGTAAAAATTTATCATTGATAAAAAACTCAAAAGATGAACATACAATTAAATATTTTGTATTATAGAAGAAGCAAAGCACACATTAAAACATATTAAAATACCTTAGATATATGAACTATACTAGCAAACAAAAATTTTTTTCATAATTGAAGTTTAGACTATTTACAAAAATATTACATTTTTGAGTCTATCTTTTAATCCTTTTATACAACCACAGAAGTAACAGTTAACATGGTTTTGAAGAAAATACTTCTTAAAACAAAGGTAAAAATAGGTAAAAAATTCACAACGTTAAAAATGATCAAGTGTCAGCCTTTTATTGTAGGATCTAACACTTTTACATTAAAAAACACAAAGAATTCTTCTCACCATAGTATAATACCAAAGGTATAAAAAATTTTTTATACCTTTGGTATTAAAATAGATGATTCCCATAGAAAAACTCCTGATTTCAAAAATCTTTTTTTAGTTTTCCCATCATGTATCTATGAAAATCATTCTAACATAGTTTTGTTTTGAACATGACATAATGTGACATTTTCTTGCTAATTTTCAAAATACAGGCTAAGAAATCATCTTTACTTCCCTGGATGTAAAAAACATGTTTTGTAGTATTATCATACATTAATTAGAAAATAAAGCTATGTCCATTTTAAATTTTGTCTTTCTTATTACTTATTTAAATATACTTTGATGATGTACTTAAATTTTTTTTTATTTTAGTAAATAAAATACATATGATTTTTTAAATTTTAAGAGAATCTTCATAACTTTTTATTATTATTTCTAATATAAAGTAATTTTTTTTATTATTTAAAAACAGGTCGAGCCCATGATGATATAGATTCAAGGTCCCAAGTAAGTATTTTATTACATTTTTGTTTTTTAGTTTTATAAATTATTTAATTAAGATGAGTTCCCAAAATAGTTTGTTGATATTGACCCCAGGAACTGATAAGGCAGTTTTTGGAATTGAAAATTAGTCTGAGATCAATTGAAAATGGTTAATTAAAAATTGTTAATCGAATTGATTACATATATGATAGTCCAGGATGTAGATTTGCACATCGTAAGTAGATCCTTTCTGTGAAAACAGTGTATAGATTAACACTGGCTCATCAGATTTAATTATTAATAACTGTATTAGTAAAAAAGAAAAGGGAGGCAATAAAAATTTGAAAAATCCCTGAAGGAATTAACAGTTGAAAAGTTTGGGGACTCCTGAATTAAGATTTCATAGATCAATAGAGAGAAAAAAATATAGTTCAATTCATTATTTATGTTGTTTAAATTAATTCATAGAAGAGGAAAAGATTTGGGTTTAATTTTTATTTTCAAAGCATGATAATACAGTAGAGCATCGATTATCCGAATCAATTGGGGACTGGGGTTGTTCTGAAAATTGATTTTTCGGATAACTGATTACATACGAAAAAATATATTAATTAACCTATCCCATGCTGAAATTCATTCAAATCCTGGCATGTCCTTAAGTACCCTCTCATAGTGCTGTCAGCTAAAACACGCACACCAACAAAAATAATATTGGAGTAGCCTAAGACATAGCTGAAGATTGCAGTGCCACAGCACTAGAGTAAATTTAAATTTGTTGACTGGAAAGCTTTTGGTTAATTGACATTTCGGTTGATCGATGCTCTACTGCAATAATATAGTATTTATTCTCCAAAGGATTTTTCATACATCTAACTTTTGCAGAATTGTTTTTATTTATATATTATATACAATCTTCAATAAATTATGAATTTAACTTCATTAGCAATTAAGCTGTCATCAGATATTAATATCTTGTATCTTAATGTAATTGTAATTGATTAAATTTAATGAATGTACAATAATAATTAGTTTTTAAATTTGAATGTACATTGTAAACATTAATCAAATACAGTAAAACCCCTCTGTGACCACCAATAGTTCTGAGCAAAAGTGACCTTTAAGAGAGATATTCACTTTGGTAGGTTTTTCATTAAATCAAATAATAAACCACACTTTAATGATACAAAATTAAAACATAGCAGTATTCCAAATAAAAAAAAACATTAATTTTCACTTGTTTTAAGCATGATGTTTTTTACAGCACAATTTATTTTTAAATTCCTCTCCTACTTTGCACAAAGAGTTTCCAGATGGGTGTTACATTGTACTACTGTTTATCGATATCAACACAAATTAGAAAAACTGTGCATATCATAACGCACAATCAACCGTGTAGTAATTCAGTGAAGTTAACTTCACAGATGGGTGTTTCCTAACCTTATTTGTCAGTGATTTGTCTGGCAAGCATTTCAAGAACTTTTCTTAATTTCATAGGTGAAGGTTGCAACCATTCATTATTAGAATTGTCCTCTGTGTCATTTTTATTCTCTATGTCAAATCCTCAGACATTCTTCCCAATTTTCCTGTAAATATTTGGTTCAATTATTCTCAGTAATTACCTCAATATACATGTCTGCATCAGCAACTACTGCCAGCTGTTCTATTTCTTTGCCTAAGGAATCTGCATTTACTATTTCTTATTCTTCACCACAGCAGTACTAGAAACATTTCTTGATTGAGATTGAATTTTATCTCATGCATCACCATCAACCATTTTAGGGTATCAGTCATGGGAATATGGCATGCCAGCCATGCAGAAAAATTTTCAACTTTCAGTTGTAAATTTTTCTGCATGACTTTTCCCCTTCTCCCTTTCATCTACGATCTTATGATAGGGATACCTTTCACACGTGCATGGTTAAACCATTCCAATACAGCTTTATTGATTTTCTCATGGGAATGTTTGCAAGTTTTCTTGATATTCTCATTCCCATTCTTTTTCCATTCATCCATGTATAAACATTTGATAATATGGATTCGGATTTGGCTCTTATTATATTGAAACTCTATTGCCTATCTGCACTAAGGTATTCCTGTCTCAGTCTTGCAAATAATGGCAATGTGTTACTTATGAATCCTCTCCTTTCACCTCTGTTCCATTTCTCCCTTACTTATCTTTTATCTCCTTATACACTTTGCAGTCGATTTGCATAATTTTTCAGCTGCATTGATCCAGTCCAATATTTACCATAGAGGCAAGTTGAATGTAATGGTTTCTTTCTTCCAAACAGAATGGGACTTTCCGCCCCATTACAAATACTGTATCACAATGCAGAAAAAGATTCATTTTCAAGTGTTGCAATTGGGGGTAAGGGTTGCTCTATTGAAATATTGTTTAAGCATTGCAATCAAATGTCTTTGGAATTATTCGTTTAAAAAATTATTCCTATTTATAAGTGACAACTTAACGTGTTACTTTTGTTTTTCTTACTCCAAACTGATAAAACTACCAGCACTTGCATTAATAAGTAAAACTGGTAGCAATAAAGAATTTAAAATGGCAAAAAATATTAAAATCTGGCAAAATGATTTGCAATTTTTAAAAATTTTCCAGGACAACAACTGAAGTTATAGTTAGAATTTAATTTTTTTTTTTAAAGTAGTATCTATATAAATGAATGTAATTGTTATACTTTCATTGCAAAAGTAACTGTTCTAGAATTTTATTTTATTTATCTATCAATATTAGAGATTTAAAAGTAATAAGCTTCTGTTTGAAACTCCTTTCTGATTGAGTGAGTGAGATTTCTTTTTTTTTGTTACACAAAAGCCATATAGAAAGTTTGTTTTTCATTGATTTGTTATTGTTAAAAATGTTTTTTGTGTATTTTTAATAGATGGAAGTTTTGTTTTCTTTATGATGAGGATGCATCCAGATGGTCTACAATGATTTTTTTTTATAATTTATGAAAATATCACATTTAAAACTATTAATAACAGTTAAAAAAATTTTTTGCATGATCATGTATGGTTGAGAATTATTATTATTATTTTAAATAGAAAGATAAATTAATAATAATAATAAAAGTGTACATCACTTTTATGTAGCATTTTTATTAGCATTTTTTTTTAATTCATCATTCTTTTTTATAAAGTTTCTTTTAAACAAATAATTCAGTAACTGTTTTCTATATTTCACTACCTATAAATATGAAAGCTTTTTTTCATTTATTGGGGTATATTTTATTTTATAGGATTAAAACTAAGGTCCAATTCATTTGCCAAGTCATTTATTTAAATACAGTAATTTAGTACGAAACATTATTCATTGATGAAGTCTGAGTTAACTGTTCTCAAAATTGCCAGCAGGATGCATATTTAATAAGTTGTTACTTTAAATTTTTTTAACGATGTTTATTAAAACAAATCTAATTTAAAAAATGTACAATAAATCACAAATAAAACTTAAATTTTAGCTCCTTTAACTTAAAAATTTTAACTTAAAAGTTAAAATATAATTTATCTGTTACGCTTAATATCAATTTTTGACTTTAAGGTTATTTGACTGTATATATACATAAACATTTTACATTTCAATAAATAATTATAAAACATGACAGAAGGGACCAAACACTACTCCTGAGTCCCATACAAGCTCTTGATGCTCTGGCCTTCATAGTTGATAAGAATGTCATCAGGGCTATTTATTAATGTTAACTTAATACATACTTTTTCATTGCTTGCAGTGTGAAAGTACCTTAGTGGTGAGTTTTTATGGAAATGTCTTCTGCATATCTTGAAATGTCACTTTACCAGATTTGATTGATTCAGACTGTTAAATATCTCCTCTGACAGCTTTGAATAGGTGTATCTTAATTATAATAACCTGTTATATCTATATATAGAATTTATTTTTAATTTTTTATATATAATCTTAAATTAATGACAGAAAAATTTATTTATTCTTTAAAATAGTTTGTCAGATAAAAAATAAATAAAACATTGAATGAATATCAAAAAGAATGCCTAAGGGATAATATGCAGTTATTTATATCAACTTTGTAGTCACATCATCAATTTTGGTTAGCTTGCATGAATTTTTAAAGCTCTCTCTTGTGTCTGTTATTTTAGTGTAAGAAATACGATCAAACATCAATCTTTTTTTATTTTATATTAAACTATGAATAACTAGCTAAATTTATGAAAGCTTTATAAATAAATTGAATTAACTGATATAATTTTCAAAATATCAATGAATGAATAATAAATATATTTTTAAAATTAAAGTTGAATTGAAAACTACAGAGGAAATTTTCTGTTATATTTTAATGTTTTGTTGTTATAAACTAAAAATTCTTTTTAAAACAGCAGAAATAAAATGCATTGTAATAAGAATATATTTATAATTTTTTTAAATCTACAAAACATTCAGCATCAAATCAAGAATTATATACAACTTCTGTTTATAAGAAAATTTGTAAATGGAATTACATACATCTAAAAATATGTTGTAAATATAAGTTATAATCTATAAAATATTTCATGAAATTACATAAATTAATCAAATTGTTTTGCTAATCAAATAAATAAATATATAAGGGGCAGTCAAATGAAAATGAGACAGACTGTATAATGAGCGTGGTGCAGAAGTTGGTAATGCAGGTAGGTGTGTGTATAGAAGTGACCTCTATTGGGAATCAGGAAGGAACAGTGTGAATGTCCACCACTGTGCCATTTGTCTGTTAGATGTGCTCGAAGTGAGGTCAGTGAGTCGTGTGCATCCGACATCACTGTGGAGGCTGGGAAAGAGGAACAGTGAGGTGTAGTGCATTTTTTGACTGCGAAAGGAGTGTCAGGAAGTGAAATTTATGACTCACTTATTAATTTTTCCACTGACTGATAGCGGTCAGTGGAAGACATTCAGCTCATGTTGGGCATTAGTCACGGTACCGCTTAGCCATCTTGACACAGCATCTGAAGGTCCAGAAAATCTGTGTGCAGTGGGTTCCCCACACCCTGATGGAGGAGCAGAAATTGAACAGAATGTTGGCATCACTGCAGCATATGGAACAGTATCACAATGAAGAATATCATTTCCTCTCCTGTATTATCATGGGAGATGAACCATGGTGTCATCATTTTGAGCTGGAGAGCAAGCAAACAATGGAAGTACATGGATTCACCCCCACCAAAAAAATCCAAAGCCGTGCACGTCAGCTCCAGGAAAGTCATGATGACCTTTTTCTTTGACTGCAAGGGCCCTCTGCTCATTGACTTTCTGGAACACAGTGTCACAATTAACACACAGCGATATGTGGAAACTTTGCAAAAATTGAAATGTGCTATCAAGTCCAAATGCCCAGGAATGTTGACAGACAGCATCATTCTGTTGCAGGATAATGTCCACCCACACATTGCCAAGGTTGTTTCGACTACTCTGCAGAAGTTTTGCTGGGAAGCCCTTACACATCCTCCATACATCTCCCCACGTGATTTCCATATTTTTGGAGCCCTGAAGAAAGACATTCATGACCGTCGATTTGCTTCGAATAAAGAGGTGCATGCCTGGGTACAATCATGGTTCCATAGACAACCGCAAACATTTTTCCATGAAGACAATGACCGTCTTGTCTCTCAGTGGGATAAATGTATTAACAGTTATGGTGATTACTTTTGAAATAATAAACAGTTTACTTACTTTTTTCCATCTATCTTGTTTTCATTTGACTGCCCCTTATATCTATAGTAATAAATACTTTTATTTACAAGATTGGATCACACTTATTTGTCTTGTGCAGTTTTTAAAATTTAATCAGAAGTTGTTGATATTATATGTATTTGTTAACGTGTTCAGATTTATCTGATAAATCAATTGATAGTATTTTAAATGTGAAACATTAACTAAATGCTTACAGATCATCATAGATTGTTTTGGAATTTATTTGTATGGCTTCTAATAAAATAATTCAAAATTTTATATAAAATTATAATTATGAAGTAATTATAAAATTCTTAAATTTGCATATTTTAATCAGAATTTTCCTTGCCTAATATATTTTAGTTTAATTAATTTTGATTATTTCAAGGCATCAAGGATTTGACTGCTAATTTAGAGTTTAATAGACGCTTTCCAGAATAAACACTGCTGTTTTTATTTTGAATGCATTTCATTTAAGAATCTTTGTTTATAAGATAATTACACTAATTATCATAATAATGTTACTATATTTTAGCTTAGTGAAGTTGATATATAACAACAGTAGGGAAACAAGAATTATTTAATGGATCATCAGTTGTTCTCAAATTTACATTTTAGTCGTAGATATTTGTCTATATATACATATACTTAACTGTTAATTTTAGATAAAGTAAAAATATTTTTATTGAGTGATTACCAGCTAGATATATTCATAATTTTTATACTTAGAAATTACACTTTGAACAGAAATTTTAATTGTGTGTTTTGATAACATTTAAATGTGTTTTGAAATTATAAATTCCTAATTTTATTTAACTTATTGTATTTTTAAAACAATTCCACATATATATTTAAAGATTTTCTTTTACAAAAAATTCATTTTAATTTTGAATTCTTTTAACATTTTTACTCTATAATAGTTGAAATCATTCCCCTCCGAACATGTAGTAAGGAGTTAAAATATCAAGATTTATTTATGAGAAAGATTGATTCACAAACTTAAGTTTAAAATGAATATTGTAATTTTATTAAAATTAATTCTCAAAGAAAATAATTTTCTATATCAGAAAATTGAAATTTGACAATTAGGTTTGTATGATGATGATTTCATACTATTAAATTATTTATAATAATAAAAATGTTAAACTCCAAAGATTTTTTTGTTTAAATTTATTTATATTTTTTTATATTGCCACCAAATATCAATATATAT
>NW_019384304.1:238069-256071 GCF_000671375.1 Centruroides sculpturatus
TTATATTCTTGTTACACTTATTCATAACTAAAGTGGATTGTAGAAAACATTGCTTGTTTTACAGTAAATTGAAAAATACTTATTATAAAAATTTTATAAAAACCAATGCTGTTTCATGTTTGTTTATTTTATATTAGTTTGTTCTATATAAAGATTTTAAAAAATTTCAAATCTTGAATTAGTTTTAGATATTAAAATTATTATTATTGCTGATATAAGCAATCTGATAAAACATATGGTCGATAAAACATATAATGTTTTATTGACCATAATGAACCATGTAGTCAATATTGATTGATTTAGACATTTTAAACAATCTCTTATATTTATTATAATTTTTATATAGATTTTACAAGCTAAAATATATATTTAGTAAAAGATACAACAATATTTAAATGACAGTTTGAAAATTGTATTTTATATTTCAGAAAAAAGGTACTGTATTTGTCTTATTATTTTATGAATGGTGACTTTATTTTACACTTAAATATCTTGTATATGATATAGTATTTGTAGTATCTTATTTTGCTATGACATGTTCATCTGCTATTGTAATTTTCTTGAAATTGCCAAAGACTTGTATATGCATGACTTTCCTTTTATTTCATTAATGTGTCAATATATGTATTAATTAATGTTATTACCACTTCCTACTGAAACCCTTTAATAAATTTTCTAAATTTTAAAAATTGTCAATAAACTAGAAAAATTTGTATAACAACAAAGTTAATTTTCAATCAAAATTATTAATTTGAATAATAACAAACGGTGTCATTTAAAGTATTTGTAATTTTTTTTACAAGAATTTGCATTAGTCTAGTTCATTAACATCTTTTCTCAGCTTGATCGTGTAAAATGTAACTTTTTTGAATACTGAGAATTAAAATATTTTTAAAAAATATGTTTTTTAGATATAATTACTATCAACCAAATCAGACTAATATTGTCATCTTAGTAGCAATATAAAGAAAAATGCAGTGAAATATTTGATTTGATACATGTGAATTGGCGTAGTTTATTCATGTGCAAATATATCATACTATAAATCCTCTTTAGTGTCTTCAGTGTGAAGGATTATATAAAAAAAAAAAAAATATTCTTCTTTAGAATATTGAAAATATTACATTTTTGCATCTGCATTTTATGTGGATAACATCTATCTACTTGTCAACTTCACTAAATTTTTTTTCTTATTTCTACTTTCAATCAACATTTTCATAAAATACAGAATTTTAAATTTTTTCTGTTTTGAAAGTCTATTTTGAGTATTATAAAACATTCAGTTTTACAATACTCAATATTAACTTTTTTAAAACTTATTTATTTGTAATGTCACAATTATATACTTAGTTTTAATCATGTTTCATATATTTTGTAAATAATTTTGTATAGAAAATAAAAATGCTAGATTAGTAGAATTTTTTGTTGACATTGCAGTAGTATTTGCAGATTTATTTATTATATTTTTTGGAATACTTTATTATTAAAGAAAAATGCTTTTTTAAACAAATTTTTAATGTAGTTTGTGAGATAAATTAATACTGAGAACACAATTGCTATACAACTGTAAATTTAAAAAATTTAATGTAGGATACCGTATGAATACTTTAAGCTGTTTTATTATAAAAAACTTAATAGTGATTGTTATTTGCTTTCAAAACCCTGTTATATAAATCATAAACTTTTTGAAATTTAGCTTTTAAAAATCAATTTGATCAATAATTTAACAAGTTAATCTGTGAACTCATTTGATAATTATGAAATGTAAATCTACTCATGTAACAAGATAAAGTATTTCAAATTCATTTGGAAAATTTTAATTATTTCTTAGGAATGCTTACTTGTAGCTTTTGTAATTTATTTAAATTCTGTTTTGTTTGTTATGTATGTTCCTCACCAAACAGGAGAAAACCTATGTCAATAAAGGATTGATTGATTGACACAGTAATATAGTTTTATAAATCAATGTTAAGATAAAATTTATACATAATAATTCTATAGGCTAATTAATTAATTAAAGCAACTTTTAAGAAATTTAAAATGAAAATGTGTCCACAAGAAACTTGCTTTTGATATGATTAAGTCAAAGTACTGTTCAGTTTAACTTAGACTTAAAGCATGATAGTTTAATTCTGTCGTATTCTGTGCTTATGAAACGATGATGATGATATAGAAATTTTTCAGCTATATTTTGGAATATTATGGCTGGTAGTTTTTCTGTAATTATAAAATCTTCTGAATAAGTAAGCAAACAATGATTTATTAACATTTAACAGAAATTATTCTTCAATTTTGTTAATAATGCTTTGAAGCAGAATTTTATTTATCTCAACTTTTAATATTAATACAATTTCTAAAACATTAAATTTATTATTAACTGACTAAGATGATATTAACACAGGAGGCCAATTGCAATTTTGTTCATTGACTATTTATTAATAATTATAAACTTTTAGAAATTGAACGATATATAAAAGCCAAAAAATATGTGGAGGAAATAACTAAAAGCATAAGTCTACCATCTCTCACATGAAAATGTATTAAGGTTTTTAGAATTTTGTAATCTCGGCTAAGAGGGCTGAAGAGGAGTGTTACAAGCCTGAAATGTGTGTAAGCAATACGCACATGTATCAACTAAACTGAATAAACTTAGATGAAAATTGCCTAGTGTTTGAGTGTTTGTACTACGGTATTTAAGAGACAAAAATGAAGTTAAATATCATAAATTTAACAAACAAGAAAAAGTGGTTCCTGCTCATTTAAACATTATGATTATTAAATACTAGAAATTCCCCTGCCAAGCATGACAGACTACTTTCTATGAAAAAGTAGCAATTGAAGAATTGAGAAGAGTACAGATTTCAAGAAATTCAAGAAGAGTAGCTAATGTTTCTACAAAATAAGTAGCCTATACTGCCCTTGGAAGCATAGTTAACGTGTGATAATACATTTTAAATAACAAGTTCATTAAATTGTTACTTCCGACTAGATAATAGAAAGTCACATGGTCACTATAAAAAGTTTTTTGAATTGTTGTAGAAGTGACATGATGCGGCTATCTTTTTTTAAATTTTAAATTTAACAAAGTAAGTTTAAAATATGCCATTTGCCAAAATATTTTAAAATGGAACTTAAGGAAAATTTTGTTATCAAGAATGAACTAAATGAGATCATTGACATCACTGCAATGTAAGTACTATCACCAATCTGAAATCAATAAAACGTTTATTCCATAGCTAATATTTCTGCAAAATAAGTAGCCTATGCTTTCCATCAGAACACAAAACAAATATAACCAAACTTTCATCAGAATTGGACAAAAATTGGAGGAATTATAAGGAATTCACACACACAAAACACACAACGGTTTTTATATTGTTAATAAGTTTCAGCTTGAGTTTAATATAGAAGGTAATAAACACAAGAAAATGTAATCATTCATAATAATAATTTATCTTACAAATGTACTGTTATTTCATAAAGAGAACTTTTATTTAAATATTTTATAATGTAATATTGTCCTTTCTATCCTAAATTTTCATAAATATCTGATTTTAACAGTAAAATTAAACTTGTGTAACTAAATAATAGTAAATTATTGCTTTATGAACTTCCAATTGTGGCAGTTTTTATCATCAATTGAATGAAAGCAGTATTGTTTTTAAAATTTATGAACTCTTATTGTTTGATTGTTCCACAATTGTTTTAAAGATTAATGAAATTTTATTGGCAGATATATATCATTTTATTGAAAAAAATGGACAAATGTTGTGTGATTCAGGAAATGTTTAATAGAATAATGAGTCTTACAAAATTTTCAAAAACAAAATCAGTTTTGATAAATGTCCGAAAGTTTTTTATGCTTAGTTTTATTCTAGATTAAATAAGATTTTATTATAAACTTTTTTTACATGATAAAGTAAATGATTAAATTTAAACATCCATTAATCATGTTGATAAATTCCAGTTGTCAGCTCTTTGGGAAAAATTGCCTACATATGATATATATGATATTTTATAGCAAACATAAAAAATTGTTTTTATTTTTATGATTTTAAAATTGTTATATATAATAAAAGTTTATACAAAATTATTCAAAATATTACATATTTTACTTCTTAGTCAGTTTGCTTAATACATTTTTAAATAATTAAGAAAATTTGATGTATATACATTATTTTGTAGTGTTCTATTCATTAAAAAATATTTTATTTATTTAATCTGATCTCTTATTTAAAAGCATTAGGTTGAACTTTGTGCTCAAAAATTATTTTAGAGTAATTTGTACATTTAATTTTAATTTGAAAAAGCTTAAAGAAATCATTCATTGAATAATGTAATATTTATTATTGTATATAAATAATAATTAAGCATAGTTACAACTAATAAAGCTAAAGGAAACATAATACTGTACTAATTTTTGTCATTATTTGAAATTTTGTATTATAAATCTTATATATATATAATGGTTTACACAATTACTCTATGAAATAACATTGAATAGAGCAGAGTGTATTTGAATTAAACTTAAAAAGGAACTTCCAAATTGAATAGTACAGTACATGTAGAGAATTTTCAACTTCCTCTAAACCAATTAGAGAAACAAAAATTTTTATTAAAAAAGGGGGGCAGTTTATATCATGCAGTTAACTATTTCAGAATTCAATAAAATGAGAAAAGAAATTATTTGAAATTTTATCATACTTAAATATTAACAGAACAATAATTTAAATATTGTACGATTACAGGAGATTGAAAATTATTATATTGCTACTTACATGTATGTAACATTTTATTAAAAAAATAATAATGAAAAATAGTTTTCATGGTTTCATGTATTTATCTTTGTGGTTTGTGTAAGAATAATTACAAATAAGTATCATTTGGTATAATTTATCCAGTTGTTAATTCCAATTATTTAAAATTCAATTTCACTTGAAATACATAGTTTTATATTCTGATTTTGTTTATAAATAATAACAAGAATAGTGTTGTTTATTCTTAACATTAAAAATATTTACTTACTGTTAAACTATTTTTTTGATAAGGGTCCGTCTATAAATTACGTAAGGTATTTTGGGGTAGTGGAGATCAAGGATTTCTTATGATTTCTTACTCAGAGGTAGGGGGTAATAGATCTTGTCTTATGTAATATTCTTATTTTTTGATCTCGTTGAGTGGTGGAATTTTGAATTTGGCTTCAATTTGGCTATTTCTATTAAGATCGCTCGTTGAACTAAAGCCATCTAGTGTGACGTGAAAAAATAATAATGCTAGCAGACTCATGCTCTAATTTCAGAATAAGTGTATGTTGATCATAAATTGGACAATGATAAGGCAAATGTTAAATCTCTAAGTGGTGATGAGATCTTGCATTCAACACTAGGAAAATAAAGTCTTGTTATTCTATCAATTTTACTGCTCAACCATTGTTGATTCCACTTTTGCATAGCGTTGTCATGAATATAATTTTTAAGGCTGCTATGTGAGAGAGGGATGTGAGTGTAGTCCAAATCAATGTCCTTTGCAGCTGACTTAGCCTCAAAGTCGGCTTTTTCATTTCTAAATATGCCAGTATGGCCAGGAAAATATATAAAAGTTATCTTGTTTACAAGATTTTTAATATGGTGCTGGATATATGCAATTTTATTGCTATTGCAATTGGGATTTAATAGATCTTTTAGAATAGACTGTAAATGTTGATAGACAGAGTTTTGTTTGGTTGTGAAGTGGCCCACTGAACAGCTTGGTAGTCAGCATCATCTTCAGTTTGATAGATGGAGGTATGTGGGAAGTATCTATACCTTCTAACATATTTTGGGCAAAATATGTCAGTTTGGAGGAAGATACAGATACTTGAACCAACATGAAGGGAGCTTTTAGACCCATCTATGTAGCTGTTAATGTCTGCATGGTTATCCATGGAGGAAGCAGATGACACCAAATGTACCCTGTGTACATTAAATGCAATCACCACCCTGTCATGTTTAATAGGGTACTTGCAATGTAGTAGCATATGAACAGCCGTAGATAGGCGTAGAAACCGTTGTTGAGCCTTGATGTTTGTAGTTCTGATGTAGTAGTTTAGAACCTTTTCTTACAATACATAGTGCAAAAGAAGGAGCTCTTCTAGTATCAGAGGCATTAGTAGAAATAGTTCTGAGGCACTTCGAAATTCTGATGGCAAACTGTCTTTGAAGAGAAATTAATTTACTTGCTACTGAATTTTTACTAATTACATGACCCCAGCTAGAGGTCGTGTAAAGTAGCATTGGTTGTATTGCCCCATTATATAGAGTTTTACAAGCTTTATTATTTAGTCCCCAGGTGCACCTAGCTCATTTTACATGTAGTTTATTTTATTGCCCTTATCCAAGATGTAATTAATATGGCAACGGAATATGGTTTCTATTCTCTTTTTTTTATATTTTGTATGACATTTCTGTTTACATGTGCACTAGTTTGTCGATCTGTCAAAGTTTTTTGCATTCTTTTGTGAAAATTAAAATTAATCTAAAAATGAATGTTATGATGATGATGATGATGATAAAATAATAATAAAATTGTTAATAATTAAAAAATAAAGTTCTTAAAATAAATTGTTCATTTGAATTTATTAAATTTTTATATTTTTAAATTTGTTCACAAAGTCTTTTATAAATAATAGTACATATTAATTAACTAATTAATAATTATATATTTTGAACCTAACGTTTTTAGGGTTTCAGAAAAAAATTTTTTTTTGTTAAAATTTTTCTATGAAATCATGCCTAAATATTACGTAAGATGCGGAAGGGGATGGGGGATCAGAGAAAATATTACAGTTTTGTACACGGGTGGGTGGGGGTCTAGAATGGCCAAAATCACTTTTATGTAATTTATGGATGGCCCCTAAGGTTATCATTATTACAAGCTTATCATTAGACACTGCTTTTCATTTAGGCTTGTTATGTGGATGTTTTTTATTCCATCTATTTTCATTCCATCAAATTCTGCTTTTGTTGGTAAAATTTGTAGTAAATTTGTAGTTTTACTCCTCTCTTATATGGGGCTGTCCATAAATGATGCCCACACTGGGAGGGAGGGGGTTACGGCAAGTCAAAGGCAGGGGAGCAGAGGAGTTGAGTGTCAGTAGACATTCATTTATTTCATTAAATTTTATATAGTTTATGCGTTTTATTATATTTATTTCAAAATTTCTTGTATGTTTCATTTCTACTTATGGTATCTATCAATCGTAAAGTGATAAAGATTTTAATGGGAATCAAGTTTTGCTGGACATCTGAAGAAGGTAGAGGGCTACATTATCCTTAGAAAAACTGGGATGAGAGGGGGAAGAGGAATAAAAATTTAGAGAAAAATGCAGATGTAATTTACGAACAGCCCTTAGAATGCAAAAAATGGACTTAAAATACTTTCATAATCAATAATTATACAATATCATTTATTGACGAATTTTCAATTGATCAAAGCATATGGTTATTTTAAAATACTAAGTGTGAATTGTTTTATAAATAAAAAGTTCACAGTAAATTATGGGATTNTGAACTTTTCATTGAAACAGTCATTTAATCTTATGTTCTAGTTTTTTCTTTTAATTAATGTGTAAAAACACATTGATAAAAATTTACAATTCTTAGAGACCAAAAGACATTTGTGTTATTTTTTTTCATTTGTAATTATAAAAGAATAAACTTTGTTGGTGTGTTTATAATAATAATAATTCTTTTATAATGCAAACTCCCATTTTCAAATATAACTCAATTAGAAAATTCAGAAAGTATAAGAGAGAAAATATTGGAGTATTTAAGAACTTGGTAATGCCATTGTGTTTAAATCTAATTTTTAATATTTGCTAATGTATGAGTTATTTCGATGATTGATAATGCTTATTCTTGCTTTAAATCAATAGTATGCATTAATATTTCAGAAGTGTTTAAGTAAAATACCAAAACTGCTTTGAGTGAAAACAATTAAAACTCAAAGAAAAAATTTTCCTGATATTTTTGGGCTTCTAATTTGAATTTTCTGTTTGTTTTTGTTTGGTTTTCATTCATTTTCCCTGACGGATGACCCAAGACAACTGAAACTACTAGAAAAGTTTTATGTTTCAGCTATTTTGACTCTGATAGTAGTTATTTTTGTCTTGTTTTAAATCTTTTACCGAAGCTAAAAAAAATTCATCATGTTCTATCACATTTGGTGGCTTTTTATTTAATAAAACATATATTTTACAATATTTATATTAAGAAAAATATTATAAATACAATAATCAAAGGTTCTTCTTGAAATGAAATAAAACTATGCATATACTGTATACAGTCGACCCCCCCCCATTACACGGTAGATACATTCTGTTCTTTATGAAATTGATGTTCTACAAGTCCTTAAATACATGAGCCAATCACAGCCTAGCACATATGCAGTTTACGGACTATGGCTTTTTGAAACGTTTTCTTCCGTAAAATTAATCGAATCTAGACTAATTTGACTCAACATTTCCAAAATACATATAATTTTTGGGAATAATCTATATAAACTATGCTATAAACAAAAAATTGTAGGATTACTTACTGAGTGTGCACCATTCGATGACGTTGCTTAAGCTTGTTTTCGTTGTGGAGCGGCGCATCGAATGGCGCTTGTGTGTTTCCTGACAAATTATTTTTCTGCGAATACTTTGCTGAACTTTGGAGACATCATTAATATAAATATAATTTTTATGGACGTTTAATAATAAATGGTTTTTAGTAGGTCTGCTGCTCGTTTAAACTCAACGGTTTGTGCAATATCCGCTATTGGTCTAGATTCGACCAATCCTGTTGCGACACGAGTCAGAGATGATGTTTTACTGAATTATACGAGTCTCTTTTAACATGTTTATATGAATACAGTTTAAAATAAAAAACCGTTTAACTATCCAGCGTAATTCTTTAATAACATAAAAACGTTTTCAAACTCATTGAGCGTTCATCATCAGTTATTTCTCTAATTCGAAACGGGAAATTCGAAAACTTGCGCAATCGAATTTCAAATAAATGGTTACGTAAAAAATTAAAAGGTAACATGTTATAAACGAAAATGATNTTAGACACTGCTTTTCATTTAGGCTTGTTATGTGGATGTTTTTTATTCCATCTATTTTCATTCCATCAAATTCTGCTTTTGTTGGTAAAATTTGTAGTAAATTTGTAGTTTTACTCCTCTCTTATATGGGGCTGTCCATAAATGATGCCCACACTGGGAGGGAGGGGGTTACGGCAAGTCAAAGGCAGGGGAGCAGAGGAGTTGAGTGTCAGTAGACATTCATTTATTTCATTAAATTTTATATAGTTTATGCGTTTTATTATATTTATTTCAAAATTTCTTGTATGTTTCATTTCTACTTATGGTATCTATCAATCGTAAAGTGATAAAGATTTTAATGGGAATCAAGTTTTGCTGGACATCTGAAGAAGGTAGAGGGCTACATTATCCTTAGAAAAACTGGGATGAGAGGGGGAAGAGGAATAAAAATTTAGAGAAAAATGCAGATGTAATTTACGAACAGCCCTTAGAATGCAAAAAATGGACTTAAAATACTTTCATAATCAATAATTATACAATATCATTTATTGACGAATTTTCAATTGATCAAAGCATATGGTTATTTTAAAATACTAAGTGTGAATTGTTTTATAAATAAAAAGTTCACAGTAAATTATGGGATTTCTCAATTTTTTTTCCAAAAATGGACTTACACCATTTTCAGTACAGAATAAACAGTCCATATATAAAGTGTTAAGAAATATATATTGTACAAATCTAATGTGTTGTATTCATCATAAATATTTAACTGTAATAAAAATGGATTATCTCTTCTGTATTATATTCATGCTCTTCATATTATCATAAATAGAGTAATCAATATAATTATTATAAGATGGATTATTTATTTATTGATTATATACGTGTAGTTAAATTGACAATTTTATTATATTTTTATCAACTTTATTTTTGTTAAATTGATCATTTAAGGATATTGTGTGTGTGTATGTATACACACACATACATACAAATAATTCTTATAATAAGTTGCTCATAAATGTTAAATATGGTGCATTATAATTAAAAATTTTTTTATTTATTTCAGCATTCAGAAAACAGTGATTTAGAAGGAGTAAGTATAAGTTTTTTTTTTATAAATTGAGTCTATATATTTCTTAGTGTTGAAAATTTAAAGAGCAATTGTATTCAGAGATTATTATTTTGTTTATCATTTCTATATAACCAAAATATATGAAATTACTGTTGAAAAATAAATAAGAAAAAAATATCATATTTTGTTTCTTTTAATGGAAAGATTTCTTGATCACATGTTGGTTGTTAATCTGTTAATTTTCTCTAATTAAAATTGAGGATATAAATATTTTTCATATTTTTACTCTTTCTTTAAAAAATTTAATTGGTTGTTTTTTATGGTTAATATAGCATGGCTTATTTTCTTTATTGGATATCAGCATGTATCATTTGTATAAAGAATAAATAAGTAAATAAATTATTATTACTATTAATTAATATTGAATTTAATGGATTTAAAAACTTTTTATTTGTAGTCATTTAAATCATCAAAACGTGCTAGTAGTGCTCCTCCACCAAGACGTAGTCTACCTCCTTTAGCTAAATCTTCACTAAGTGCTTCTAGTAAGTGTAATTAAATTTTATGTAGAATCAATTGTTTTTAGATGTTTGAATTATTATTATTATTATTTTTATTAATTACTTTTTAAAATTTTAGCTGCAGCTGGTGCTGCTGATGAAGAAATGTTTATAAGGTGTTTTGAAGATGTGCCAAGAATACAAGTATGTGTTACTCATAATGACTTATAAGTTATTAATTTTTCAAAATATAACAAAAGGAGAAGTCATATTCTATAATATTTGAAAATTATTGGTTTATTTAAAGTATAGAAAGTTCTTAAAGATTTATAATGTCTGATTTTGGAAAGTTGGTTATAACATTTTTATTTTATTGTATGGAAAATCATAAAATCTTATAATCAGACTTTAGTTTAAACACTTTATAATCAGTTTTTATAACTGTTTATAATCAGACTTAATAACAATGATTAATCAGTGTAAACAACAAAATTTAGATGACAGTTATTTTTCTTTTTTAGTGAGCAGTTTAGTGGATTTATATTGAAGTTGTAGCTTGATGTTTTTTCATGTATTTTCTCTTAATTGTAAACAAAATAAGTTCTTTTCACTCACATTGTTATAAGGGATTGATTACAATATTAGTTCTATCTGTTTTTTCATCGATTATTATACTTCTTATTGAACTTTTCATTGAAACAGTCATTTAATCTTATGTTCTAGTTTTTTCTTTTAATTAATGTGTAAAAACACATTGATAAAAATTTACAATTCTTAGAGACCAAAAGACATTTGTGTTATTTTTTTTCATTTGTAATTATAAAAGAATAAACTTTGTTGGTGTGTTTATAATAATAATAATTCTTTTATAATGCAAACTCCCATTTTCAAATATAACTCAATTAGAAAATTCTGAAAGTATAAGAGAGAAAATATTGGAGTATTTAAGAACTTGGTAATGCCATTGTGTTTAAATCTAATTTTTAATATTTGCTAATGTATGAGTTATTTCGATGATTGATAATGCTTATTCTTGCTTTAAATCAATAGTATGCATTAATATTTCAGAAGTGTTTAAGTAAAATACCAAAACTGCTTTGAGTGAAAACAATTAAAACTCAAAGAAAAAATTTTCCTGATATTTTTGGGCTTCTAATTTGAATTTTCTGTTTGTTTTTGTTTGGTTTTCATTCATTTTCCCTGACGGATGACCCAAGACAACTGAAAGTACTAGAAAAGTTTTATGTTTCAGCTATTTTGACTCTGATAGTAGTTATTTTTGTCTTGTTTTAAATCTTTTATCAAAGCTAAAAAAAATTCATCATGTTCTATCACATTTGGTGTCTTTTTATTTAATAAAACATATATATATATATATATTTTGCATTTTACAATATTTATATTAAGAAAAATGTTATAAATACAATAATCAAAGATTCTTCTTGAAATGAAATAAAACTATTCATATACTGTATACAGTCGACCCCCCCATAACACGGTAGATACATTCTGTTCTTTATGAAATTGATGTTCTACAAGTCCTTAAATACATGAGCCAATCACAGCCCAGCACATGTGCAGTTTACGGACTATGGCTTTTTGAAAGGTTTTCTTCCATAAAATTAATCGAATCTAGACTAATTTGACTCAACATTTCCAAAATACATATACAGTAGATCCCCCTATAAGACGGTAGATACGTTCCGTTCTTTATGAATCAATTTTGTAGGAATCATAGTTTACGGACTACGGCTGTTTGAAAGGTTTTCTTTCATAAAATTAATCGATTCTAGACTAATTCGACTCAACATTTCCAAAATACGTATATTTTTTTGAAAATAATCCGTATAAACTACGTTATAAACAAAAAATTGTAGGATTGCTTACCGAGTGTGTACCGTTCGACTACGCCCGTTGCTAAAGCTTGGTTTCGTCGCGGAACAGCGCATCAAACCGCGGCCGCGATTTCTGATATTATTTTTCTGCGAAAACTTCGTTGACCTTTGGAGACATCCTTAATATAAATAATTTTTATGGCCGTTAAATAAGAAATGTTTCTTTCACAAGAAATGTATAAAATTACAGTACTGGACAGACGATAGGTCGCCTAACTCGCCGTAGCGTGACGCTAGACGGCGAAAAATATATATTTAATTATAATAAAGTTACAATAAATTAAGTTAATATATAATTATATATACAGTACCTAATTTATATATAATTAATATATAATTATATGTACAGTACCTAATTTATATATAATTATATGAACAGACGATACTAAACTCAATTTATCCGCCTAAACGTCCGTAGCGTGGCGCTACGGACGGCGGGAAAGTAGTTCGGCTGCCCGATGACGTTTTACGTATTATAGGAGTTATTTTTATTGTTGTTTACGGATACTGCCACAATTTTTATAGGAATCATAACTATAGGAAACGGTTTTATAGGGGGATCTACTGTAATTTTTTGGGAATAATCTATATAAACTATGTTATAAACAAAAAATTGTAAGATTACTTACTGAGCATGCACCATTCGATGACGCCATTGCTTAAGCTTGTTTTCGTTGTGGAGCGGCGCATCGAATGGCACGCGTGTGCTTCCTGACAAATTATTTTTCTACGAATACTTTGCTGAACTTTGGAGACATCATTAATATAAATTTAATTTTTATGGACGTTTAATAATAAATGGTTTTTAATAGGTCCGCTGCTCTTTAAACTCAACAGTTTGTGCAATATCCACTATTGTTCTGGATTCGACCAATCCTGTTGCGACACGAGTTGGTGATGACATTTTACTGAATTATACGAGTCTCTTTTAGCGTGTTTATATGAATACAGCCACAATTTTTTCATCGTGGTATAGGAATCTGAACTATATGAACTCGTTTTATAGGGGGAGCTACTGTATATAATGCTGAAATGGTATTTAACATTATTATATTAAAAATGTTAAATACTATTCCAGTATGTTTTAACAACAAGAGAATATTTGACTACGTATTTATAAAAACTGTACAGCTATATAATCCTATTTGATAAAATATATTTTAACTTAACAAATAATTTGACACCTAAACACTAATTCCAGCAATAAAATGAACAAATAAACTTTAATGCTCGAACATTTTAAAGTTTATTTGTTCATTTTATTGCTGGAATTAGCCTTTAGGCATCAAATTGTTTGTTTAGTACAGTAGACCCCCCTATAATGCTTAGATACATTCCACTTTATAAGAATTTTATGTTGTAGGAATCCTTAAATACATGAGCCAATCACAGCCCAACACGTGTGAAGTTTACGGACTAAGGCTGTTTGTAAGGCTTTCTTCTATAAAATTAACCGATTCTAGAATAATTCGACTCATCATTTCCAAAACACGTATAATTTTTTGGGAATAATCTGTATAAACTATGCTATAAACAAAAAATTGTAGGATTACTTACCAAGTGTGCACTGTTCGACTACGCCGTTGCTTACGCTTGTTTTCGTCATGGAGCAGCGCACCAAACGGTGGGCGCATTTTCTGATAAGTTATTTTTCTGCGAAAACTTCGTTGAACTTTGGAGACATCATTAATATAAATAATTTTTATGGCCGTTGAATAAGAAATGTTTCTTTCACAAGAATTAATATATAATTATATGTACAGTACCTAATTTATATATAATACTGTACAGACGATAGCAAACTCAATTTACCCGCATAAACTTTCCGTAGTGTGGTGCTGGACGGCGGAAAGTAGTTCGGCTGCTCATCCACTATTGGTCCAGATTCGACCAATCTTGTCGCGACACAAGTCGGCGACGATGTTTTAGTGTCCCTTTATACAAATACTGCTGCATTTTTTTCGCTACGTTATAGGAATTTCTGTTATAGGAACCCACGTTATAAGGGGATCGACTGTATATTGTTTCAGTTTATATGTACCAGTATTTTATATTTTAACTTTATATGTAATTTGAAACGTGTATTCAGAGTTAAAATGCACTTAATAGAGAGTATATTATCCTTCATAGTTTGTGGCTTTAGAATCTTAACCAAGCTAATATATGGATCTTAGTGTTTTGGATAGATTATAATTTAATTTATATAATAATTAAACAAATTAGCTTTAAGAGTTTATCTAAATTATTAATTATATTTATGTTTTTATAGTTATATTCTGCAAAAGAAGTTGAACATGAAATTTCAAAAATAAGAGACACATTAGGTGATCCTAGTAATCATTGGGAAAAAAGATTAGATGCTGTGAGTATACATATCTTTATGTAAAGCTTTATTTGTATTTTGAGAAATACAAATTAACAATATGATTATTTTAGTTTTAAAATATTTTATTTACATTAAATAAAATGTTTTAAATAATTATTGTAAATTGAAAAAAATTATAAGAATTTAATAAAAATATCCATTTATGCTAAGATAATNTGGGATTACATCGATAAACTATTTGTAAGTTCTTATTTTTGGAAACCCTCTTGACAATCGGTTTAAGGAGGGGTATATAATCGAGGACCACTTTTTCTTTTTGGTGGTTTTGCTTTTGCCTACTTGCCAGATTATTATCCTTCTTAATGAGAGCCTCTATTCTTTTCCTCCCGTAGCCATGCTGTATGGCAGTTCTTCGTATATATTGTAATTCCTTAACTGTATCGCAAACGTTTGTGCAATGCGTGTGCGCTCTTCTTATCCAAGATCGAAATACCGCCATTTTAATATGCTCTGGATCTGCCGAATTCTTAGGGATAATGATGGGGATAGATGTCGGTTTACGATAAATGTTGGTTTGGACTTCCCCTTTTTCGCATGTTATAGTCAGATCCAAGAAATTAACGCTACTACTGTCTTGTTGCTCCAATTCCAAAGTTAAACCATATGGGTTACTGTTTATCAGATCCATAAAAATGCTTGATATTGCAATTATCCTTCCACAAGATAAATACATCATTGACATATCTTGCATATACCAATATATCTTGTTGTAATGAAGGGAGGATATTGTTCTCTAGATTAAGGAGTACCAACTCGCAGAGGACCAACGACATGGGGCTACCCATCGGTACTCCCCGCCCCTGTAGATATGTTTTATTTTTGAATTCAAAAAAGGAAGTGTGACAGATCAAATCCGCTAATTCTAAAATCTGTGTGTGGTATTTGATAGCATTATTAACATTAGTGAATAAAAAATCTCTTAGGGCACAAAAGCATGGAGGCAGTTTGATTGATGGGTATAACGCCTTATAGTCCAAAACTGTCATCCATTCCTCATTCATGAGCGCAACATTTTCTAATTTCAGGATCAAGTCCACCGAGATTTTTATCGAAAAAGGTGAAATCTGCATCTTTCTTTGTATGAATTTAACAAGTTGTTTTTCTATTCTGAAGGTTGGAGCATTACATTTTTCTACCACAGGGCATAACTGGGAACCAGGTTTATGGATTTTTCTGAAGGCAAAAATTCTTGGTGTCCTGGGAGCTTGTAAAGTAGCAGCTCTCATATCCAGATAATCGGCTAACGGAGTTAAGGTAAATTTTCTCACTCTTTGTTGTAAGGTTTCCAGGTAGTTACTTGGGGCAGGAAGAAATTTGGTGCTATCGATGTACTCATGCAGCTTTTCTCTATATGAGCTCCGTTTTATGAGTACAACACCTTTTGATTTATCCGCCTTTATGAGAACAATGTCGTTTTTTTGGAGCCATTCTTTCGTTTGTTTAATGTGCCTTTGGAATAGTAAAGCTGTTTTGTTAGAATACCTCTCCTTTTCGGCATATAATCTTGTTTTCCATCTGCAGTAATCCTGCTCAGTCAAGCTCATATTCTTTATGAGTATCTCAAAGTTCGGTATGAGGCTTTCTGGACGCAACGGTGGTGTCAGTGCAAAGGAAGGGCCGTATTCCAAGGCGTTTATCAAGCATTGGGGAGGAACGATGTTATACCAAGTTGTTAAAAATGCTTCTTTTTTCACTCGTGGTTTAATATTCTGGCATCTAAACAGCCATTTTGGCTTTTTAATGTATGTCCGTTTCAATCTCTTTTCCAAAGAATGTTCTAAAGCGATTAGTCTACTGTTAACCTCTTCCAGAATAGCTTGGTCTTCTTCATATAGATCATTTTCTAATTTTATGATACCACGCAGTATTCCATAAAAACATCGTCTTGCAATTCTAATGGCCTTGTTGAGGCACAAAAACTTCAACTTAGGTAACAAACTGCGACATTCTTTAATAACATAATGTTTTCAAACGCATTGAGCATTTGAAAACATTTTTATGTTATTAAAGAATTTTGCTGGATATTTAAATGGTTTTTTATTTTTAGGTCACTTTGATGGCATGTCTTTTGGTCTGAAGGGAGATACAGCTAAATAGATGGCGGTCAGAGTTGCCTGTCTGGCTGCAAATGGCACAAAGAGGGGTACTTTTATTGGTAAATCTGTGCAGGTAGTTTGAGAACTTTCCATGGTCTGTAAGGAACTGTGTGAGGTGATAGTCAGGAGTCACCCATTTGTATTTGTCGTGGTAGTCGATGATGTTAGGGATGTACTTGTAGGTGGTTTCGTTGTGCTGTTGAGACCAGGATGATTGCCAGCGATTTAAGACATCCTTGTACATAATTTTTCTCACTCTGTTGTAACTGATTTTGTTGTAGATGATGGTAAGGGAGTCGTCAACAGCCGCAGCCTTTGCCAGCTGATCAGCCCGCTCATTTCCCTCAGTGTCCTGGTGCCCATGGGTCCAAGTAATATGGTATGAGTTGCTGGAATGAAGGATTAAGTGCCGGATGGATGTGGCTATTGGATGGAGTTAGTTTGATGGCATGGGGGAGTCAGTAATGATGTGAATGCTGTTTTTGGTGTACCTTTGCTCAGTCTAGTTAATGGCCATATTTATGGCTAGCATTTCAGATTGGAAGGCAGTATAGGTGTTATGAAGTCTGTTCTGTTGTGAGTAGATTTCCGTGTTGTTGCAGTGGGCAATAAAAGCACAGCCTATTGAGTTGTTGTGGCCAGAACCATCCGTATAGATGACAAGGTCAGGATTGAGGGGCGGGCTGTTACCAATAAAGTTATTGATATGGGGAGGTATGGCCTGGGTGTAAGGACTCAGATGTTCATAATTACAGGCCTGGATGTTGCAAGTTGGAGTGGAGATGTCATTCCCATTCTTGAGGTTCCAGATATTTCGTTCCATCCTCATGATTTCAGTGATGGAGGGTTTGCGAGAGATCATCTGCAAACTGCTGTTTGGAGCAGTACGATATGCTCTTGTTATTAAAAGGAGTGCTTTTCGTTGGGAGGAGATCAACTTTCTATGTAGATGTACCTTCTGAGCGGCGTCTCCCCAGCAAAGACAGC
>NW_019384304.1:256693-297006 GCF_000671375.1 Centruroides sculpturatus
AGCATCGATTATCCGACCCCCGATTAACCGTCACATCGGTTAACCGACCGTTCTAGTCGGCAAATTTCAAATGTCCGATAGTGATGTGGCACTACAATATTTGGCTATGTCTTGGCTACTTTAATATTATTTTTGTTAAATTTTTGCGTGTTTTAGCTGGCAACATGGCTCGACCATTGAAGGGAGACCAGTATTTAAATGAGACTTAATTTTCTAATTATGAGTGGTTGTTTGTTTTGTGAGCAATAAAATAATTTAAAAATAATTCTTAACGATACGATAGCGACGATTATTATTTAAAAAAAAATTGTTAGGCTTAACATTGATGAAAATTCAACGCGAAGTTGGTTAATAGTGATATACTAATTACATGGGATATACTAATATACTATACTAATAATGTATTTTTTTTATTATTCTATTCGGTTATCCGATTTTTCCAGTTATTTGACCAACCCGAGTCCCCAATTGAGTTGGATAATTGATGCTCTATTGTATTTCAATTTAGTGTATCATAGTTATTTATTGAAATAGAATGACTTCTTAAAAAAATTGGAATATGTTAGAAATGTAAGATGTTTATTTTCAGTTTAGAAAGTAGATCCATAGATCCAAAGAGCACTGATATTTTGATTAGTTTATCCAAAAAATAATCATAAAAATAGGAAGACAACAAATGAAAATAATATATCTCAAAATTAACAAAAATTTAACTTTAAAAAAGCTAAATGCAGTATATAAAACAAGCCAAAATCATAATAGTCAATTGACAGAGCTGGATTAACTACTGCACTATAACTTGGCTAACTAATTACACATTTAATCCAGATCTATTATTTCATTATTAATAAATGTAATACTCAATACTTAATACTATTTTACATTTAGTATATGTTTAATAGTATTATTCATGATAATACTCTTAAATATATACTATTAAAATTAATATATTTTAAAGCGTTCAAGTTAAAGTATATTATAAAAACTTAGCTGAATTCTAATTGCAATAAGCAATCGTTATCAGGTAAAAATACTTTAAGCTCTTTCATGCTATTAGCCTGAACATGTGGCTGATAACACGCAACTGTTATTAGTCTTAACTAGTGCTTTAAACATTAATTGCTTGGAATATAATAATTTATATAATTGGTATTATGAAGCTGCTTATATAAGCTGGTATTAAAGTTGGTAACAAACAACAGTGGGTGAATTATATATTAATTAATAATATTAACAATAATAATAATAAATCTTCAAATTTAATTTTTATAATTGTTTTTGTGTGTTTTTTATGCTAGTCAATGAAACCAGTATTTCTTCTCATTGCTGTGCTTTTTACTTACTCTGCTTAATTAATGTTATAAGTCATCATTATCCTTTTAAGCAATTACCAGAGTGATTACAATAAGCAAAGTTGATTAGTTTTGAAAGGGATAATTGATATACAAATAGTATTTAGATAAATTTTTGAAAATAAATCTCTGATAAAATAAAAGTATAATTATTATATTCAGTAATTTCAAAAATTAATATAAAAGTGGACACAAAGTTTATGGATAAAATGATACAAGAAGTATAAATCCATATAAATACTTATTTGTATGGATGAACAATTTATGTAAAAAATTTGGATTAATTTTTTTTCAGTTTAAATATCAATTATAGACAAAATTTAGTTTAGATATCGTCTTTCATTTATGCCTTAACTAAAAAAGATATTTTAAAAAAGATACTTGTTTTAAAATATCTTTTGAATAATTTTATATATAAGGTTTTTCTTATTTTAGATGAAACGATTAAGAAGTGTATTAATTGCTGGTGCACCTGACTATGATGAACTATATCAAAGTATTCGTCAGTTAGAAATTCCATTCCAATTATCTGTAAAAGATTTGCGTTCTCAAATTGTAAGAGAAGCATGTATTACTATAGCGTAAGTATATAATTTTGTTCTAATTTAATTATCATTGTTTTAGTTAAAAATGTCTAGTTTTGTTGGCTGGAATTATCTCTCTCAGTAATTAATTTTTTCTAAAACTTTTTCATGAAAATAACTGGAAAGTGTTTTAACAACATTTTCTTAATCACAGAACTTCTTTACAATAAAATGATTAATTTATTATTTTAATTTCATTATGATTACAAACTTATTACTTTGTCTTATATAATTAGTGATTTTGAAAATAAGCAGTTATGTTACATAGTATATATTGATATAAGCAGTGCATTCGATTCTGTATTACCTAATATCCTTCTTAAAATACTACGTGAATATGATATTTATCTTGCGCTTCATTCTTGGTTGAACAATTAATTCCTATTAAAAATTTATAAAATTAAAATAGGTGATTATACTTTCTTTGACTTTGTTCCTGTATATGGTATTTAACAAGGATCTATTCTTAGTGGCCTTTTCTTTTTAATATATTTAAACCATTTCTGCCAACTTAAATTTCATATGTAGCTTATGCCGATGATATAAAATTATTTTGTTCTGATCCATCTATCTTAGAGTCTGATAGCTATTAATTAATAAATATGTTTAAATCTGCTAACCTGAAAATCAATACAGAAAAAACAGTAGTTTTGTGTTATGCTTTGATCTGTAATTCTCCATTACTTGTTTTTTACTTCAATTCTAATCCAATTATTTATGTAACTTATATTAGCAATTTGGCATTGTTTTTGATACCAAACTTTCTTTCAAAAATCACATTGATAAACTAGTAAAATCTCTGGCTATCAGACATGGAATTTTATGACAATTCTGTAAGCCAATCTTTAATAAAAGAGCATTGCAGACCATTTTTTATGCTAATTTTTAATCTTGTATTGATTTTGGATTGACCATCTGATCAAATTCTGCACCTTTCCTTTTACACAAGATTACTTCTGCTATTAAATTAAATAATTAATAAGATATAACTCATGTATGTAACATGCTTTTCACTATTGACACTAATATTGCTAGAATTTATTTGAGTTTCCTATCTTTCTTTGAGAGAATTAAATATTTTGACTGGTTAATATATTACAAATATTTTAATGGACTTATCTATCAAGATTGGCTTTCACTCCAAATTCCATCAAGAAAACTTTGCTCATCATCATTCATTTTTACCCCTTTTTTCACCTAAATATATCCCAATGATTTTCTTTTAATGTATATTGCAAAACCTTAATAATTTTTATATCTTAACTTTCCAATTTTAAAATGAAATGTAAAAAAGCATTGCATCTCTTTTAAGATTTATTTTTTTTTTGTTTTAGGGTTTGTTATTTGTTTTTAAGATACACTTTTTTGTAGGGGGTGGAAATCAAATGTCTAACCATACTTTTCCTGTAAATTTAATGAAATAAATAAATAAATGATATTAACCTATAATCTGTGGGATATTATTAAAAAAAAATAAGAAGGGAATAATAATTAATTAAACAAATTAATGAGAAACTGGACAAAACAGTAAAATATTGAGAAATACATTCTATATTTTAGTAAAATTATGTAATTAAGGAAAATACTTTGTTTTTTTTTTTAATAGAACATTTAGTGATAACACTTGTTTTCATATTTTAAAGAAAAATGTTTTGAATTTTAAATGTAGTAGACATACATTTTATTAATTTTAATCTCTCATAAAAGATTGAGAGTTTACTTTTGCATGTCTAAAGATATTATTATTATTAAAGAATTCTTTGAATTTTTAAAAAATATCCTTAATTATGGTGATGTTAACTTTATACATTATTGTTTTATTTGGATTAAAATTTAATCAAATGTTTTATATTTTAAGGTATTTATCACAACAGCTTGGACCAAGATTAGATCATTTTGCTGAACTACTTCTGCCTAGTCTAATAAATTTGATTCCAAATAGTGCCAAAATAATGTCCTCAGCTGGAATTGTTGCCATACGTTTTATTATTCAGGTAATTTTTCACTTTTTAAAATTAAATGATTGTACTACGAATAAAACACACCTTTAATAATACAGCTAATAAAAATTAATAAAGTAAAAACGTTTTCGACCATTTCTTGAAGGTGTGTTTTATTCATAGTATATTTATCCAGTTAGTTTGTTACATAAAAAATTAAATGATTGTTTTATGAGTTGTTTTTAATTTAATAAAAACTGAATATTACAAAAATGATTACGTTATAAATATTGAAATTTACATATTTAATTATTAAATCTCTTTTACAGCATACTCATGTGAGTAGGTTAATTCCTATAATAACTTATAACATGACATCCAAATCAAAAGAAATTAGGAGGTAAATATTGAAAACTTAATTGATAAAACTATTTACATTAATGATTTTCAAAAATATAAAAATTTTTTTCTTTTAGAATATGTTGTGAATTTCTTGACCAGTTATTACACACATGGCCTACTCATACGTTAGAAAGACATGTAGCACATATACAAGATGCTATTAAGAAAGGTATTAGTGATGCTGATCCAGAAGCAAGAGCTTTTTCCAGAAAGTATGACTTATTTATTTTTTAATTAATTTTTTTTTTTGTCTCATTAAGATTAGATGTTAAAAAAATTTAAATTTGTTAATATGTAATTGATAGAAATCTCCTGATTAAAATTAGCATAAAGTATACATAGAAATTTTTATCTGTCTGAGTGGTTACTTGCATTGTATCTTTTATAACAAAAAGTACCAAATAAGTGCTTCATTAAAATGTTAAATTCATAACTGCATGATTATATAAAATACCAGCAATAGATCAACATTGGAAAATATAGGATTAAAAATTGAAATTTTTGCAGTAAATGGTAAATATGAAGCTGTTGGAGTATTGACAGTAGCAATGAATATTAAGTTACAGCATAAGTGCATAAACGGACATGGACAAAAACAGAAATTTATTCAATATTTTTGGAAAAAAATCTTTTGCAAAATTATTACTTTCAAAATTATAAGTAAAAATGCTTATTTCAAACTTTCTTTTCAATATCCCAACAGGGAAATGTTAAATTATTTTTAATTTGTGTAATACATAATTAATTAACAAACTGCAGAATTATTAAATACTAATTTTTGTTTAAGATCAATTGATTAATTATGAACATCAAAAGGTCTGTATTTATTTAATCAATCAATTGATCTTAATCAATTAAGCAAACTCAGTATTTTGTACACTAATATATTTTATTACAATTTCTATTAATCACATGACTCTTCATGTTATTAGAGCCATTGTTTACTACTTGTATTATACTTTATTTTAAACAGAACTAGGTAGCCTAATAGTTCAATTAATGTTAACTAACTTAATTTAAAATTAAAATTATGAAAAATTTTTTAAAAAGCAGACAAATTTATAAAATAAAAATTAATGAAATTACTAAAAAATTCAAAATGAATTTAAATTTGATTATCTTTTGTGTTAAACAATGCTGAAGCTATGTCTATAGTTACGNAAACCAATATTTTACAAAGAAGCAGCATGTAAGTAACATGTACCAATACTTTACAAAGAAGCAGCATGTACCTGGGACTCAATGGGACCCCATTGAGTCCCAGGTAAGTCTACAATTCATTCCTTGAAAGGACCACCCATTAACTTCCTCTGTGGGCTTAGCATGAATTGATGAGACGGGTTAACAAAGGGACGAAGGTCTTTATGTAGGGATAGAAAACACAAAAGATTCTACTTTTACTTAGATTGGAGTTGAAGAGATGGCTATTTCTTTGCTCCCACAGCAACTATCCTTTAACTTTGATTTTTGAATAACAACCTTTGGTTATATACACAATACAGATATAGTTTTAGTTTTTATATCTGTATGTATGTGTATATATCAATATATATTCATATATACCTATACAGAAATATAAAAACAAACTAAATCTGTATTGGACAGTGATGGAACATTTTGCCTTTAATATATATATTAAAGGCAAAATGTTCCATCACTGTCCAATACAGATTTAGTTTGTTTTTATATTTCTGTATAGGTATATATGAATATATATTGATATATACACATACATACAGATATAAAAACTAAAACTATATCTGTATTGTGTATATAACCAAAGGTTGTTATTCAAAAATCAAAGTTAAAGGATAGTTGCTGTGGGAGCAAAGAAATAGCCATCTCTTCAACTCCAATCTAAGTAAAAGTAGAATCTTTTGTGTTTTCTATCCCTACATAAAGACCTTCGTCCCTTTGTTAACCCGTCTCATCAATTCATGCTAAGCCCACAGAGGAAGTTAATGGGTGGTCCTTTCAAGGAATGAATTGTAGACTTACCTGGGACTCAATGGGGTCCCATTGAGTCCCAGGTACATGCTGCTTCTTTGTAAAGTATTGGTACATGTTACTTACATGCTGCTTCTTTGTAAAATATTGGTTTCAGTTTTGGTGGAGATGGAACATTTTGCTTTTAATGTATATACAGATTTTTTATTTGAATGTTTTCAAATTTTGTTAGTATTCTTTTCTTGTACAGTGTAATGAACTTAAGATGACTGACAGAAAAATAAACAAAAAAACAATAACTAATTTAATTAGGATAAATAAGGTTTTTTGATTTTTAAATATTTTTATTTCTAAAAAAGTTTTTAAAAAATGCAAAAATTTGCAAATTAAGACTTTTAAAAATTTATTAAAATTGATTTAATTAATTTCTAATCCTTGAAAATTTTGACATTGGAATTAATAATACAAATTTTTATCTTTGAATTTTTAAAAAATATCCTTAATTATGGTGATGTTAACTTNTTTGACATTGGAATTAATAATACAAATTTTTATCTTTGAATTTTTATAAAATATATATATATCAAAACCAAAGATATATTTATTTTGATGAAAAATTTTTGAAAACTTACTTTTTTAAGGGGTTTATGACTATGATTACAATGATTTGAAATTTAAGTAAGTCTAAAAATTAATAAATATTTTTTAAAATGTTTTTGATGTTTTTTTTAAACAAATCTTTATTAGAAAAGATTACTTTATTTCTTTTGTTTTTTTAATATGTTTACTTAAACTTTATTTTATGCATATTTAATAATAATAATAATAATAAAATAGATAGATAATATAAAAAAAAATCAGTAATAGTGAACATGATAAAATTTTATTATTCAGCATACCATGATCTGATTCTGAATTGTTTTCAGGAATGCATTAAATATCAGGAATTCAGATATTTAGTATTACTTTCTATTATTTAATACAAGAAAAATTCTATTTCGTTCTGGTTTATTTGAATAACCCCACCCAATCTCCTCAAATAATACAAAAACATTCCAAAAATATCTATTTACTTATAAAGTCGTTTTTAGCATGCTATTGAATATTACAAACTCCAACAAATACATAATGATATTAAAGGATATGTTTGTCAGTAGTAATGTAATGAATAAGTTTAGTATCCTTTGCTAGGAATTGTCTATTATAAAATGCATTGTCTATTAATTAATTAGAAATTTTCTTCATAGTGAAGAAAATTTCTAAATAATAGACAATGCATTTTATATTAAAATATTACTGCAGAAAAACACAACAACAATAGGTAATAAAAGTACAAGTAAAGAGGTAATAAACCTACTATAAGGAAACTTACCACAAAATTTCAGTACGATGATACAAGCTTATTGTTAAGTCATTAAACTATACACAATATCATTAAAACAAACAGCAAATATTGAAAATACAGTCATTTTCTACTTTATACTTCTACTAGAGCAACTTTTTGAATGTTCACAAATTAACATTGAAAAATATGTAGTACCAGGATTATTTTATTTTGATATTGTGATGGATAAAATATTAAAGATTATTATAGTAGGAAGTGAGATACCATGGTATAGCAGTAATTACTAATTGAACAGCAATATTGTAATTTAGATAAAAAATAGTTTCTCTTTGAAAACAAACTATTTTTAATTTGTTTTCAATTAAAATTATTAATGTTTCCAACAAATTTTTATTAACTAAACCTTTATATACTCTGATGTATCAAATTTAAATAAATACATTTATCTTTGCTTTATAGAAGGAAGTTTTTTATTGCGAACAGTAAACTACAGGAAAATACATTCACTTTTATAATTGTTTCTTTCAAAGTTAAATAACATAATTATTACATACATAATGGTTTTGTAATACTGTTTAAACTATTGAATATTTGTTTAATCGTTTTGCAAATTACATCTAAATTCAAAATTTCCAGCAAATAAAAGTCAAAAATACACATCAAATGTTTTCGGCCACTAAATTTATTGGCCTTCCTCAGGAAATACAAACTGGAAAAATTATTCTATAAATAGAACGTAGCTGCCTTTTAAATTTTAAAAGAACAAAAACAGCTGTGACTGTGATCTTAGACTACAAACTGACACTACATCACATATATAGAAGGATCGCAAATAATTTAAACGTACTCCTTATCTATAGAAGGAAACCCACCGTTTTCCGCCTTCTCTCAAACACGAAGAACGACACTGAAGACGCTCTGCTCCTAGGATTTATCACATACCCTTATATGATGAGAGGTTTGACAGATTACTAGCTTATATAGGATCCACGTACAGATCGCTGCAAGCCAGACTAAAAGATGACAAATATGACGTGCTAAAAGGTAACATCAATACGGCTTTAGCACAGTATGCCAGTGATCTGGGGATTTCTCCCTGTTGGGACCAGGCCAAACTAATACACAAGGTTTTCAACAGGCAAAATATTAAAAAAAATTTTAGAAGCAGTAGCGATCTACAAGGCGAGCATGAGTGGAAACTGCATGAATATGGATGTCATTCCTTTATCATCAGTGTGGAAACGCTATCTAGACTCATAATATTTGGCATACATGATATGTCACACCGTTTTCGTTTTTTTTAAATTTAAAAGGCAACTATGTTCTATTTATAGAATGGTTTTTCCAGTTTGTATTTCCTGAGGAAGGCCGATAAATTTAGTGGCCGAAAACGTTTGATGTGTATTTTTGACTTTTATTTGCTGGAAATTTTGAATTTAGGTCTAATTTGCAAATATTACAGTTCCAGTTTATGGTGAGGTTGTATTTGTTTAATCATTTGTCAGTCTTAATGATCACATGGTAACAAATTACAACATATACTATATTAATATTTATTTATAATGAAACAAACTTTATATAAATATATTAATTATTGCAAAAACTGGATGTATTGCTTTTATATTTTATATTTCCAGTTTTTTATACAATAAAGATACAATAATATACAATAAAGTTTTATACAATAAAGTTTATTATATAAGATTAAAAACATAAGTTCAGTTATTAAATTGTTTTCATTACTGGGTTTAGGTGTATATGGAGTTAATTTATAAAAATCTATGTAGTATATACTCACATAAGATGCCGAATATAGTTTAAGGAATAAATTGTAGTCTTTCAGCATTAGATTTATTTACTTGATGAATTAGATACATGCAAGTACTTTTGACATTTCAAAATGTCATCCTCAAGTGATGAAAAATATATAAAATTTGAATAAGGATTTAAAAAAAAACTCTTTACATAAAGTGAACATAATAATGTTTTTTTAAACTTTATTGTTATTGAACTTTTCGTATTGCCACTTTGAAATATTATTAAAGTTTTCATATTCATATGCCCCATTGAAAAGTTTAATGACATAACTCAATATGAAAAAGAAATAAAATATAAAAATTATAAATATTTTTTGGAAAAATTATACCTAAATATAATCAGTTGGAACTGTCAGGGCTTAAAAAATAAAATAGTAAGTAATGAATTTCTCCAATTGATTGACAATTCAGATATTTTGGGATTGACAGAAACATGGATGCTGACACCAATTAATGAAATTAATATTTTTTTCACCTTAATGTGATAGTTAAATTTGAAATGTTGAAAGTAATTGTGTGTATTTATCAAGTAAATAAATCTAATGCCAAAAGATAGTACAATTTCTTCCTTATAGAATTAATTTATATATATGATATATAAACATTCCAAGAAACTAATGTATTAATAATCATCCAATCATCAGCCAAATTAATTGGGCTGAATATTTTTAATTTTGTAATTTGTAATTAATATTTGTAGCATAATTTCTACCTAATTAATTTGGCTGATGTTCTGATGATTATTAGTTTATATAAATAACAAAGAAAAATAATGGAACTATATTTTAGAGCTACTTAAAGATGATATTCCATTTAATCAGTAATGCTGCCTAATTGCATTTTTTCGGCCATATATTTAGAAAGTTTAAAAGTCATGGATGGAGAGTAAGAGTAAATTTTTAAAAAATACAGAGTCGTGTATTTTTACACTGACTCCCCATAACTGCTATGTCTCTTGAGTGACAATAATTTCAATGATGGCAACTATGTCATTTCAGTTGAAAGCAAATTATCATAAATCTTATATAATTGTAGTAGACAAGTATTCTGCTTAACTATTCAGCATTATACTGTATTCAATTACAGGTAATATGTCTGATTTTGCTTGGGAAAATGATACATTAAGTAAAGTTATATATATCTATTGTGTGTGTGTGTCTGAAATTGCAATATGTATATGTTTGGTTAGTTGAACAAATCTATGACATCACTAATCCCTTGATACAATGCTATTGTTCAGCAGAGAAATGAGAAAATTGAATCCACATGCTTAGCACTTGAAAAATAATAGCAGCTGATAGGTGCTAGAATTGAAGTTGCAGCTAATAGTCTTTCTTTGTAGTTCTAAATCAAATTTCTTTGATCAATAAAATTTGCAATGAAAATTTCAAAATTATACTTTTCTAACTCTGGTATTTGCACCAATAGATTAGCTGAATTATTGGGCTATGTTAATGATTAGTTACTAATTAATTTGACTGGAGGTAGGCAGATATACCATTGTTTCTTATTAATTTTGATAATTTTAATTATAAAGTTAATTTACTATATTTATAATAGGCTTAATACAAATTCAGCTGATCCTTTGGCATTAAATCATTAAATTGGATTTGAGTAGTAGTAGTTTGGTATTTTCTGAGATTTTTTTAAACTGAAATTTTTTAGTAAATGCATCAATTCATTATTCTTTCCTAGAAATGTATTGTGTGATGTCATTGTCTCATTTCAAACAAAATTTTCTCCATTAATGACCACAAATTTAAGCTATTGTATTTAAATATCACAGTTGACTTTACACCCACTGGCCTCCAAGAAAAACTTCCTATTCATGCTAAAGACATGATAAGAAACAGATGTAAACTATTTACTCTTGCAAAGAATATTATAATTCTATCAAAGCTCATAAAATAGAATAAGAATTAGCATATATTCTTTACAGGACTATCCTGAATATATGTACAAAATTTTATAGAATCTTGTTTAGCCATTCTTACTTCAAATTTAGAAAGACTGTCTGGTTTGACTGTCTTGCATCTGATTTCAAATCAAGATGAGTACTAAATTGAAATAGTGTACAATATTAAAAGATGATAAAACTTTTTGATGAAAGAGAAACTGAGCATGCCACCGAAGCTTAAAGGTGCATTTTTTTCTTGTTAACTATGCACAGTGATAATTTCGTTCAATAACATTAATTTGTATTAATGCAGTTTTATTGTCTCAAAATGAAATTTTTCTAACTACAAAAAATTTCCCTAATGCAAAGGAAATTCTTGAACTTGAGTGTTATCAAGTGACAAATTTGTATGTAAAATTTTATGACACATGATGCATTCAAGATTTGTTTCCTCACTATCAAAGAAAATTTATTACTTTTGACTGTTGTATGCATGTGTGTTTCTAAAAATGTGAATGAACGTTAGACAGATGATAAATCTTACTGTTATGTCAGACAAGTACAATACTTTCCAGCAGTTTCTTACTTTAAACAATTTGATACATATCTTTTTGTTAGTTTAATGCAGGGTCACCAAACTACAGCCCGCAGGACAGATCTGGCCTGTGAGCTCAGTTCATCCAGCCTGCCGCCACACTGTGCCACAAATGAGCTAAAATATAATTATTTATATGGAAATATCATAGATTGTAGATGAACTTACTATGTAGAAAAAATTTAAATAAGTGTAAGTAAAAATGACAAAATTGGTCCAATCTGGTTTTTGCATTTGACAGTAATGTAATTTTTAGGAAAATCAGTGAAATAAAAAATTTGATGACGTTTTGCGACTTTGGATATTGGAGTGCTTTTTGTGTAAGTACCTCAATGAAGTTTCTAAGAAAAGTGATTACGAGCTTGCTGCAGTGATGGTGTTTGTGTATTGGTAAATAAATATATTGGTTTTCTTTATTTTTTGTGTATTCAGTATACTATATTGAACAAAATGGTTATGCTACCTGCACTCGTCATTCTCTCAGTTTCTGGCCCACTGTGAAAAACGTTTGGTGACCCCTGGTTTAATGCAATTATTTTTTTTGTTTTGATTATTTTATTTGTAAAACTATAATAAACAGAAAAATATCAGAATTTTTCAGTATTCTAAATCATATATTACTACCACCAGACTACAATCTCCACAACCACAATCTTTATACATACAATCAGCTTTCAGAAGAAAATAATAAAAATAAAAATAATAATAATAATAATAAATTTTATTGAATATTTTTTAATTTAAAAATTAAATTATTATATATGTTATTAATGATATTTTATATATTTTACAGAGCATTTTGGGGCTTTGCAGACCATTTTAAGGATCAAGCGGATAGTTTATTAAATTCTTTAGATACCAGTAAACAACGAATGTTACAGGGTGAATTATCAATGAGTAATTCATCTAGTAACAGTAGTTTGAATAGCTCTGGTAGACCCCTTAGATCAAGTGTCTCGTGTCATGGAGGATCTGTTGAAAATCTCAGGTAAATTTTCTAATTTTTCTTAAGACCATTTAATGTCATTTTTAAATTAGCACATTGGTCACATTGCTATTTATAAGTATTAAATTATTTAAAAGAAATTTTTTTAAGTTTGTTATATAAAAGTTATGAGAGTCTTATTTAATTACTAAATATATTTAAAAAATAATTTCAATATTGTAAAAGATATAATTGAATTTGAATACATTAATTCTTTGATTAAAGCATCTGTGTTCATTTTCTTAATGAAATTTCAAAGTATTTAATGGAACAATTAATAGCATCATATTCTATGAAAAAGAATAATTAAAATTTTAATTCATTTAAATTATGTATCTCGTCAATATGTTTGAAATAAAGTAAAATGCATTTTATAATAACAGGTGAAATGTAATGTTACTGTAAAATTATATATTATTAAATTGGAAATTGGATTTCAGTTAATTTTTATTGTAAAATATTAGATTTGTTTAAAAAATTGACATTTCTAATCCTTATAATTTCATAAATTCATGTGTAGATTATCATTCGTAATCTTGATTTGGATATACCTGGAGAATGTATTTATTAATTCAGATTTTTTCTATATTTTCATGAACTAGTTATGATATTTTCTGTTTTTAACTATTATAAATGAAGAATCATATGTATATGAATCATTTATTTGAATGAAATCCAATAGATTATGTGAATAAAAAATATCATTATCCATCTGGTTGTTGAAATAAAAATGATGTATAAAAAGATTGTAAATGTATTATTATATAATTGATTAATTAGTTAAAAAATGATGTACACTTTTTATCTGTTTGAAATACAAAACATTAAAACAAAAAAATCATACATAAATTTTGTATTTTTGTTTTATAATGAAGAATATTCTTAATGTAATTTAAGTTATTCTTATTAAATTTCTTTGCATAACTTTATTTTAAAATGGAACAATATATTGTAATCATTAATGCATTTTATTTCAAATTATTGAAATATTTAATATAATTATTATAATTTTCTGTTAAGGATAAAACCTTCGAAAATAGAAATGATATTGAGTATTGATAGAGAATACAAAATTAACTTTTTCAGCTAAAATGAGTGTTAGTTTTTTATTGCCTTTTCATTAAGTGAGTTAAAAAGAAATTAAATATTAAAATTAAATATTTTAAAATTTTTTGAACATGGTTCCATGTTTCTGACAATTCATTGTTAAGTGAGTGAGTTGAATAAATGTATTCAAAAATGTGTTGCTCTGTGTTAGATATTTCAGAATTCAGATTCCTTGTACAGAAGTAGAACATACTGTTCGGTTTATGTTGAATTATTGCTGCCTTGTCTAAATAAGCTAAGAAAATATTCTCAGTATGAAGTAGATTGTAGTTAACTACATAAATTATCTTTAACTACATACATAACATGTATTCATAATGATAATATTCTGCAATAATTTCTGTTGCATTTCTATATTTTTACTTTGACTTTGATGATTAAATGATAATTATGTAGGAAATCGGGTTATTTTTCTGTTATTAGTACAATTTTATAATAATATTTTACATATCAAATAGTTTTGTTTAGTTTTACAATAAGATACCACTATTACTGTACTTCCTCAATTAAATCCTGGAGGAATTTATTTTTAAAACTTAAGGTTTATTTCCCTCAAAGTTGGTGTTTAATTACTTGTGCTTTTCCAAACTGTTAAACTATTTTTTGATTATATTGATTGCTGGGTTGAAATAATTATAGTTTTCACAGTTAAATTGATTTGACATTTTCAGTTTGGTGGTTGTTTGTGTCTGCTTCAGTATCGGAATCACGATCTTGACTATATCTCTTCTGGTCAAACTCACCTTCACTCTAATTTGAGTTTTCTTATTTATCCTTCAGCTGATTATAAATGCAATTTGACTTTTCTGAGCTCAATATTTGACAATATTTATTTCAAAAAATGTTTCTGTAAACCTTGGAATAGAAAATGCTGTTCAACTCTAGACAAATTAAAGAAGTAGAATTTTAGTTAAATTCTTATCTGCTGCTCTAAACTACATTATCCTTTACTTATACAGTGCAGTACTTCAACATGCTCGACATGCTTTCCAACCTAATGTTTATTTTAACAGCTTCTTCATTCCCCAGGGTTTAATCAAGGAAATGTGTGTGAAAATTAATATTAAATATTTGTATATAATGTGTATTAAAATTAGTGAAATACTACTACTGTAAAATTTACAGAATGACAACAGATTAGATGAAAATTCAAGTGATGACTTTGTCTTTGATGCAAAATTGATTAGGTTATTTGTAATACAGTAGCAAAAGAATAAAAACTGCTGATGAAATAATTAGAAGAAACCTAAATTATCTTTATCAAATCAATTAGATTATAACATAATGTCATTTGATGGGAATGATTATTCCCATGTCATATGTTGTATAATCAATATTTATATTTTGGAATTTTGTTTTTTTCACTTAATTAATTAGTTTTGATATATTTTTTTTGTACACTAATATGTTATACACAAGAAATAAATAACTTTATGTAGATTTCCAAAAAAATATTGGCAAAAATATATGAATTCTCAATATATATCATTCTAATAGTTTAGATTATGATGCCTTATTCAATTTTTTTTATAAATGTTTATATTTACAAAAGAGGGTTTATAAGTTGTTTGTAAATGCATTGTTGAAACTAAATGTGTAATTACAGACAAAATACACCCACTCTACATCTATACACATCATACACACTTTTAAGTATTATATATATACAGTAGAGCGTCATTTATCCGAATCAATTGGGGACTGGGGTGGTTCGGATAACTTATTTTTCGGATAACGAATCATGTACGAAAAAATATATTAATTTATTCCATGTTGAAATTTCTCTCCGTTGCGTGTCGCTTCGCGTTGAATTTTCGTCGATGTTAAGCCTAACGAAGACTATTGTATCGTTAAAAATTATTTTTTTATTTTGTACAAACAAAATAAATTTATTGAAAAATATAAAAACAATAAAAAATTATACTTCAGATGTTAATTTAGTATCAGAAACGTAAAATATTTGAGTAGCCCGAGAAATAGCCGAAGATTGCAGCACCACAGCACTAGCGAAAATTTAAATTTGCCGACTGGAATGCTTTTGGATAACGGACGTTTTGGATAACCAGCTTCGGATAAACGACACTCTACTGTAATTTATTTATACCTAGCATTTTTTTAGACTGAAACACACCTCTCACATCATACATTACTTCAATAGGAAATTGTTTTGCTTTGTTATAAATCATGCTTTTTAGGAACATAAAATACAGTGATGTAAATCAAAGATACAAGAATCCAGGGATTCTATATATATATAATTTCGTAGAGTGGGTATATATATAATTTCATTATCTGAACTGTACTGTTAGGCTTGCGTACTGAAGAACCTAAATATGTTAGATCTTTCATAACCTGTTAAAAGAGGTTTTTCTAACAAATAAATTGAAATGTTATGTCCTTTGAATCAGACATTCATCTGAGTTCAAGAATTATTCAGAAGATGATTTAATTCTCAGATATTTTATTTAAATGCATTTTGGATATGAATGCTTTCCAATCTCTCTTCAGTAAATTCTACAATCTGCAATAGAGTCTGCACGAATATTTTGGACTTTTCAAAATTGATCAGAGTAACCTGTGATTGATTTTGAAGAGTGAACTATTTGTGTAAGCTTATCACATATTGTAGCATTACTGAAGAGGTATCAGAGAGCATTCAGATCCAAAATGCATTTAAATAAAATATATGAGAATTATTAAATTGCCTTCTGAATAATTCTTGAACTTGGGTGAATGTCTGATTCGAAGGACATAACATTTCAATTTATTTGTCTGAAAAAACCCCTTTTAAGTTGTTATAAAAGTAAATGATTATATCTGGCAAATATTGCTAATTTTAACTTTGTATTAAATAAAGAATCTTCAAATACTGGATTAATATAAAATACAAAATAATCCTTCATCACACCTTTAACCGGTATTAAATTTGAGTAAGATTACATGCAAACGTTTTCGGATCCTTCCCTGGGTCCTTTCTCAAGCAACGATTCGTCCTTAAAATTCATTAGAACGAAGACCAGTAGAACGAACTTATTCTGAACTGCGACATTCGAAAAACTAATTCTTCAGAACCACATTTCAAAAGTCGAAATTCAAAAATCAATGTGAATCACGTGCATTCCAGTATTCTGTAAACAAATTCATTATGTAACGCCCGTAAAAAATCCATAAAAACCTTTTTAAGAAAACCAAACTTTACATAATGAATTTGTTTACGGAATACTGGAATGCACGTGATTCACATTGATTTTTGAATTTCGACTTTTGAAATGTGGTTCTGAAGAATTAGTTTTTCGAATGTCGCAGTTCAGAAGAAGTTCGTTCTACTGGTCTTCGTTTTAATTAATTTTAAGGACGAATCGTTGCTTGAGAAAAAACCCAGGGAAGGATCCGAAAACGTTTGCATGTAATCTTACTCAAATTTAATACCGGTTAAAAGTTTGATGAGGGATTATTTTGTATTAAATGTTAGATCTCTTTTTAAAAGTCATATACATATATATAATGACCTATATTAAATAATAATGGATAATTTTATAATAAAATATCTAAAAGCCACACAGCATAACTGGTAATGCATCTGCTTGGTAAGCAGAAGTTGCAGATTTGAGTCTCACTCTGAATTGATCTTTTCTTCAAGAAGATTCTAAAATTAATGTAATTATTAATATTTACAACACGATGGTTAGCCTGTCTATCTTTGCTCCAAATTATATACTTTCAGTAATTAGAGTAATCATGATAATAGCCTGAAGAAATCTGGTTTTTAGATATTCAGTTATAAAGATTTCAATTTTTGGTTATTATATACAGTTGTCTTTATACTGTGCAGTAAAAAATTTGTAATGACATTAAAGTTATACATACGATATTGCATACGACTTCAGGTCTTATATAATGACGTATGTATTACTTCATTGACATTACAAATTTCTCACTGCACGATAAGTTTTAAGACACTCTATACTAATATTTTAATTATTTTGTAGTCTCATTAATGTGAACATCATATCTGACTTATCTGGAATTTTCATTTGTAATTTAATTCTTCATAATGCTAATATAGTATTTAAAATATTCTAAAATTAGTTGCTATTTTAAATAATGATACTAATAAATTTTCCATTAAATATTAACAGACAAGTAAAAAAAGAATTGTTTTTCTATTAACAGATATTTCTAAAAATAATAATTCAGTCTCTAAAAGCTTTAAAAATTAAATTTTCATATAATAACAATAATGTTAAAAATAATTTAATTATATCAAACTATGTATAAATGTATATTTAATTTGAGAAAACATTAAAATTATCATATGATTACTAGAGTAATGATCATCCAGTTTGTAGAATTTTCTCCTTCATAAAATTTTAAAATATTTCCTGTTGTTGTTTTTTATTCCTTACAGATGATGTAACAGGTGCTGAAATTGCCTTTAAAGAAAAAAATATATATTTTGTGCTAATTAAGTTAATAAGTTTTCATGTGAAGTAGATTAATTAACAAAACATCAAGATGGCAAGAATATAATTTATTGCTTAAGAGAGGATAAAATTTTAATTAACATTTTTGTTTTTCAAACAAGGAATTGTTGTCATTATAATTATTGATTGCAAGTTAAACAAATTCTATAATTATGTCAACTGAAAAATAATTATATTTTTAACAATTGTTAAAATTAAAATTTTCTGTTTTATTAAAGAGAATTTTGTTGAGAGTTTTTCATTTTTAATACAATTCTACATCTATAAATTATCAGTTAGTGATATCTAATTGTAATGATTCAAGTTTTGCAGATTAGAATAGTTACAGTGTAGTGAGATTACCATAATTAAATTTCCTGCATTGTTTGCTGTAGAAATTCATAGCCCTCATACGATGATATACATTATATGTAGGATAAACACATTTATTTTACAAGTTATTAATTATTTAATTGGGAAAAGATTACAATATGAAAGCTGCCAGAAATATTTGAGAGATCAAACTATTAATTAATGGTTGTTTTATATAACTGACATGTTAGACCATTCAAGAAAGTTTATTTTGTAATCAGAAATTATAAAATTTAAATTGGGAAAATTATTTTACTTTCTTGTTAGTTATGATTTTAATAATCTACACTTAGTAGAAAATTTACTGAGTATTAAAACTGAACATTCAATAATCTTTATACTAAATTGAGAGCACTAGCTTCATTTCAAACTAATTACTGGCCTTTGCTTTTTGGAGTTTACAGTTGTTTAGATTTTTCATACTTTAGTGCTTCTGAACTCTGTAATCATGCCAGAAGATGACAATTAATGAATGCAAAAGTATTAGAGTATGAAAGAGAACATTTTTAAGTGACTCTAAACTTAAAAAGAAAAAAGGCAGAAGCCAGTAATTAATAATTTTTATGAGCACATGTCATTAAAATTTTTTTAAACCATGTATTTCATCTTTATTACACATCTACAAGAATATATAAAATTTAATTCAGCAATACACAGGTAGTCTTTGATTAACGTAGTAGGTAAATTCTCTGAAGGTAGTATATCAAGCAAAAAACACATTAAGAAAAACTATGTATATATAGAGTATTCTTATAAGATATGATTATTGGATGCATTCTTGAACCTTCACTTATACATTTTGAGATTTTTTTGATATGTATTAGTCATTCAGCTTTCAGGACAATGAGTTAGGCTGGTTGTCATGCAAGTGCTATTACCATCAGAAAATACTTCAAATTTTCATTATTTATGTGGTGAATAAACGTTCTTCATGCAGATTAAATATACTGGCATAGAAAAAAAGGTAAAGATTATAATCGAATTTTCAAATACAGAAGATGAGTATTTTCAATATTGGTTCTTCAACCTAGATCTTTAAATTTAGCAACATTTTATTTACTGTGAGCATTCTCTTTTGACTGGCATGGAAAAGTAAGCATTTTCTTAAGACCTCTGCATTTCAAAATCAAAAACAGTGGTAAAGAAGACAGCTGAAATTCAAAATATAAAAAAATAATTGAAATTTGTTTAAAAATTATTGAATTACTTGCTTTATAAAGAATAGGTTAGGATACTCTCCATGCTGTATTTACTGGTAACTTTATCTGAAACTGCATTATACTGAAAAAATGGCATATACTGCAAAAATTGTTTTATAATTAATAGTGTTAAAACAAAAATGTATTAGATAACGAGGGAAATCTTTCAACCCAACACAAAATAAATGATATTTCCAGAGCTGTTGAATATATTTATTTCTGAGAAAAACAAAAATGAACCTCATTTTTACTTTTGTACTTGGGTCAAAAACTGGCCTCAAAATTTGCAGCACATACAGACATACAAATACCTCATACTATCTGATTAGCATCCCCATATGCAAAATGGTAATAAGAGGACTTATTTTTCCTCTTTACCTCTGGTGACTATGGTTCAAATCCAATTTATAGATAAACTTATATATTTTTTTAATATTCACTGACCTGTTATTGTGTGTATTTGTATGTTTATAACTGTGGTAATTTTTGGTAGTTTTGTGACAAACAATCACTAAAACTATGAAATTTTCATTAATGTTCTGTTTAATTTTATGTAGTTATTTCATGAAAAGACTTTGACTTTGCACTGATAATTATATGCTATTTATATGAATTTTGCTAATTCAAGGAAATTGCATAATATTTGATAGGAATATAATTCAACTTTTTAACTCTGTAATTGTATTAGCAGAACTCCTTTCTTCAGTTGAGGGTTCAATGTAAACTTATAGTTCAAATTCTGGAAATAAATTAAAAATGATGATTACTATTGTTAATATCAATTGGCATTTTTAATAAATACTCAAATTTGAACCATGACATGTTGGTGCTTGAAATGAACAAATAATACTGTGGAAAATTATAATATAGAAAAATCTGTATAATTTAACTATCATTAAATTAAACAGGAACTATGAGTATTACATATCTTTTACAAAGGTAACATTATCACTAAAACATTGTAACAATTCTTCAAATCAGTAAAAAAACCAACCACTAAATACAATGAAACTTCAAAAAATATTAGAAAAATTTTTCTAAGCTGTGTTTATAAAAATGTTTCTAAACTATGGATACTACATGACTAAAAAGAAATCACGAGCATTACCATATCACTACAGTTGCTGTTGGAAAGATTGTTTATATGTTACTTTTGTATGAATGTATGCCATTATTTTTGAGGCCAGTTTTTGGCACTTGGAGGGACTGAACACAAAAATTAACTTTATTTTTGTTTTTCTCAGAAACAAATAGATTCAAAAATCTTGAAACATCATTTTTCATGTATGGGTTAAAATGCCTCCCATGTAAGTATGTTAATTGGGGACTACCTGTAAATATACTTAATTTAAAAATCTTCTAATATATGAATTTATTATTATACACTTTGAGTCTTGAGTGTTAAAATTTTCAATTAATTCAAACACATTTTTCTCAATTTGCAAATAACTTCGGCTTTAACCCAGTATTGGTGCACTGAGAGTAGCACTAAGTGGGGTCTTTGATCCCACCAAATCAAATTGAGGAATCAAGTAGATACATTCATAATTGTGCATTTTTCTAACCAAAAATATAAACACATTTCTAAATAAGTTATTTACAGTGTATTCACTCATACTTCCACATTCTAACTACTTATGATAATAAGCAGATTGTGTAACATACTTCTTGTTCAGATTTTTATTTATTCTAATAATAATTATTATGTTAGGTTTAAATAATGATGGCTAGCAATTATTTAATTTGGACCTTTATAAGATCAACCAAAAACAAAACCAATAACATAAGAAAGTAATATTCTGATATACTGTTTTCTACTGCTCTCTATTCTTTTAAAGAGCAGTAAGGAGCAACATATCTGCAAATAATTTCAAAATTAAAACAACCAAGTCCTTAAAGTTCCCATTACACCAACACTGGGTCAATAGTGAAAAATACAAATTTAAAATATATTTTTGACTTTGAAATATTTTGTGAATTAACAAATTCAAAAACATTTTGAAATAAAAAAGAAAACAAATAAAATTATTTTCTATATTTTAAATTGTATATTTTAATATTCAAATACATGCTCTGTTAATTGAATGATTTTGTTAAAAAGATTTTAAATCATTGTTTTAACAAAGTTAATTGTACTTAATTATAGCATACAAATGAAGTGCAATTGGTTGAAGATTCTATTTTAAAGAAAATAGGCAATATATTTTTAATATAATGATTTCTATATAATCATAAAGTTATTAATAAAAAATTAAGATTAAAATATACAAAGTGTAAATAAATACACTTTAGATTAGATTTTAATAGTACACTATTGAAATTTTTGTATCAGATGACTCTGATACAAAAATTTCATTCTCTTTCTGATTTTTATATTATTTGGGTGTTTTTNGAGCAACTTGTCCCGACTCGTCGGTGACTCACCGTCCATGGCGTTTTTCTGTGTTCGTTACAGTATATGTTTTACATTGTGTGTACATGTACGGTTTTGTGTGTGTTTTCAATATGTCAGGAGTGAAACGTAAACACGTTACTCTTTCATTAAATGAAAAATTAGCAGTGCTACAAAGACTAGACAAAGGGAAAGATTGTTTATTTTACTTTTTTCTGATAATCCGACCTTTTTTGCGTTCCGACCATACCCCCAGTCCCAAAGGTGACGGATTAGAGGGGTTCTACTGTATATATAAAAAAAAAACTTGGAATCAAAAATGAACTGATAAAGATAGATATTAGGATACCTTATGGAAAATTACCTAATACTTGAATTAGATGATAAACATTTACATGAACATTTATTATTATCTGATTACAGCTTTCAGGGCTTAGATCTGAGATTCAAGGTACTTAAGTAGGATTGCTTATTTTTATTTGATTTTACACTCAGAAATGAGGTGTTTTTTTGCAGAGAAACAAGTATGTCATCTACAATAAATTTTTTATAGTAAATCTCTCAACTTGTAAAAAAAAAGACTTACAGACAGTATGGCAATAGCTGAATAATGTTCTAATGAACTGTGATTGTAGCTGCTATTAATTTTTTTTTCTAATAGCAACACAACTATTACAGCAGCATTCTAATATTTAATTTTCAAATGATTGATTTCAATCTAAAAATTTTCTCTTCACTACTGGTACATTTTCATTAATATTATGTATAAAAAGAATTAAAGATAATATTACAATTTTTTAACTGTTCAAAATTGTAATAAGTCATAAAATATATTTTTAATTCAATAAAAATTTGAAGATGATATGAAATTGTTTAAAGAATATGGAATATCCTTACTAACATTTTAAGCTTTGAAAATTTCTTTTTTTTATGTAACTGGAGACAATTTTTTTTATTTCTCAGGCTGTTAGGGAAATTTGTAGAGCAAAACTTATCAAGCAACTTTTCCTTTGGCTGATTGTCTTAATCCATTTGAGACGATTAAATGGATTAAGGCAATTTTGGTCAATCTCATGTTTAAAGAGTTAAAGGTGAATTTATTTTTGTAGTCAGTCATGATAAAGGAAAGTTTGAAAAACTTTTCAATACTCTTATTTATTGGGAAAAAATAAAAACTAAGCTATATAACTTTTTGTATAAGTGGAAAATGATAAAATGTTTTAATTGATATTTCCTAAATATGCTCCATTTAAACTTCCATAACATCTATATAGAAATCTATGAATGATTCAAAATTAATATAATAGTACTATATATATTAATAATAAGCCAAACAATTGCCATATTGAATTGGGCTACTTTACCACTACTATTAATAATTAAATTAATATTTATTAAATGATTTAGGTCATTTAATTAACTCTGTTAATATTTTTAACTTTTTATTGTTTAAAAGTTTAAGTTGTTAAAAATATTGTTTACAAATTTTTAATGCATTGTTGATATGTTGTAAAGATTCTCTGTATATAAGGATATTTCATAAAATGTACATATACTTTGATACACACATTTTTGTAGTTTCCTTAGTGAAATATCAATCATATATTCAGTTAGTTATGATTTCTATTATAATATAGCCATATGCAATAAATCCTGGACTATATGACATCATTTCAAACATTTTTTTTAAGTAATATGCAACTTCATGATGACCAACAATATCAACTAAATGCTAAGATCTTTGAGCCTAGATATTTATGACTAATTGTATTTTGAGACATTTTCATTTTCAGATCATTTAGAACAAGGCTTCTTAAACCTTCATTTGTGACTCCTTTTTACCTGAGCAATTATGCAACCCATATATACATATATAAAATAGCTATACAAATAAAATCACTTGCTGATGATAAATAATGAGACAGTTATTTATTCCAAAATAATTCTTTAACATATGTATATATTACTTTACCATTTATTGCCATTTATTAAAAACAAGCAAATTTACATATTAATGAGATGAATGAGCTTGTTTATTTTTACGTAAAGAATTAAATTTTGGCTGAGTATTTGATACAGGATATCGTCAATATTTTTTAGAGTTGACTGATGCTTTGATTTTATAATTGTCAATGCTGAAAGTACCTGTTTGCATAAATACATTGTAAAAAATTATACTGTTTTCAAATTTTTTGTGACTCCCTCCCCACATTCAATATTATGCAACCTACAGTTTAAGAAGCTCTGACCTAGAACAATTCAAATAATGTCATTAGAATAGATTTAAAAATTTGTTTCAGAACATATTTTTGTAGCTGTTACTGTGTACTAAATTATGTTATGGAATAATTAAATAGTTACAAATCAAACACGTGTCCTTAAATGTAATTAGAATATATTTGAAAACTATTCCTTAATTCAAATTGTACTAGTTATGATCTGAAAATGAGATGTCTGAAATTTTTAATTGTGAATAAATCTTCAGACTTCAAAAGATTTTGGTGTTTAGTTGATATTGTCAAATCATAAGTATTGATGCAATGTCAACAAAGGAGCCTGTTGAGATTGTTGTATACTGTATTGAAGGTTTCCTACTAGAAAAAAATGTATTTGAATTTGAGGTTATCAAAATGTGTGTACATTTTTTGAGATACCTTATGTATAATGTTGAAGTTTGAAATTTGTTTTGGTTTTTCTTTGGTTAACCAAATCCTTTGAATAATCTAATGTTAAACTTGCATCAATTAATAATATCAAAATTTAAAATAGTAGTAAATTGTTTTGAATTGTGATTAGAATGTATAACACAACATTTATTTTTTGAAGAAATTTCTGTGCCACTAAATGGTTCAATGACAAAAAAAAAATGCAAGAAAATTTAATTCCTGCAGTCATTTAGATAAAAGAAAAAATTAGAGTGAACATTTTTGAATGAATGTAGAACAAAATTTCTTGTTAAAATATTTTGTATTGCTCCTAAATTTTATATTAAAATACTATTTTATATTTGTACAAAATTAATTTCAAATGGAAATTGCCTTTATATTAATAATGTTGTAAATGGAATATTAATGTGTACTTAAAAGTGCTTGGTTAGAATAGGATAAGTGTGTAAATATTTAAAAGCAGTTAATTATTTAATTATTTTTCTAATAAATTGCTATAATGTTAAACATATTAATGTTTTAATAATTGTTATTTAATTTAAAACAATTACTATAATTTTCTTATTAACATATGTACAAATTAGCTTGAAATGTCCAATGAATTCTATAATTTTTTTTTAGTATTGTAGTTGTAATTTAAAATGTATGTAATGAAGAGAAGAAGAATTTTGTTAAAAGAATATTGGATAATTTCTTAATCTTTTGCTGTTTTTTTTTTTTTAAATAGACGTTTAAATTTTAATGTTGTGTATTTACTGCAAGTACTTATGTTGAAAATTATTTGTAGTTATCAATGCAAGTATAATTATTTATATTATAGAATATATACAAATCACTTTACATTTGTTATAAATTATATATTTTTTAAAATTTGTTTTTGCTTTTAAAATATTTACAAATTTGAGAAAAAAATTGACTTAGAATTGTATGGCTTTTGTATGATGTAATTGAAAGTGCAATTTAAAAATAAAATTGATAAAATTTAAAACTATTAACCTGATTAGAGTGCTTATTTATATGCAGACTGCTTAATAATATCATTTAACACTTTACATTCACATTGCTATAATTCTAACTCTTGTTATTACAAATTATTATTATCACTACTTAAATTATATCAAAACATTAACAATTTTGATTTGAATAATTATAAATTAATTAATTTAAATGTTGTAAGATATGTGAAATCTACAGCTTGTAAAGATGATTAATTGATAAATATGAAGTAATTGATTCTGATTTTATTGACTAGATCTTCAAATTGCATTCTTTTAAACGTTATTTTGAATTTTGGAAATTAATAGAAACATATCAAATTAATATGGAGAAAGTAATGTCACAATGTTTTTCTTCCAGTCAAAAATTCTAAATAGATACTGCAGAAACACACAAACTGTTTTCAACAATTGTCAGTTTTTCTTGTATTTATCTTGTAAGAAACAAAATATAAATCATGTTACTAATCAAATCATTCTAGATATCAAAATACATTTTACATTAATCAAAATTTAACTTCATCTCATTCCTTAATCAAATCAAAACTATTTTATAAATTCTACCTTTTTTTACTATTTGACTCCAGTAACAATCTTAGAATTTTTTTGATCAAACCATATCTGTTTATACTGACAACTAATCATTGAGATAACAAGTCTGAGTTTGATTTTATGTGATTATTTGCTATAAAATTAATGTTTTTTAAATTTATGAACTGGTTTTTCATTAAACAATTCATCATCAATTAATAAAAAAATTATTTCCTGGAACTGATTTCAGCTTATCAGTTCAGAATCTGCTCAAATATAAACATGACAACATTTCTGGATCTCTGCACAGAAGAAGCATCGTATCTAACTTTTTCTTATATCTTTTCTTTGAAATTTCAATAATGATAAACATTGTCAGAATCAATGACTTCTTTTTAATTATTCGCTCCCTAAATTTTTCATTTAAATCTTTTTTTCAAAAGTATTTATCTTTTAACTAGTTTAAGTATGCCATTTAAATTGTAATCATTAATTTTCTTTTATGAGCATTAAAATATTTCCTAGCTGATATAAGTATTCCTCAACAAATCCCTATTAAAAATCAATAACTATATCAAAAATAACATTAAATCTATTTAAACTTGGTAATTATTTATCACAAAAATGTCAAACTCAATTTTTATTTTTAAGTAGATTTCATATATCTTAACTAAAATCAACATAGAAAAAGAAATGAATTCTAGTAACTGGAAATATATAAAAACCAAGAAAAAATGGAAGAAATGAATATTGTCATTAACTAAAAGTTTTTGTGATGATCAGGGCTGGCTCACATGTCAGTTTTTGGGTCTGACTAAGGCCCCATACTCAGAGGGACCTGTACTTCCAAATTTATAAGAAAATTTGATAGAATTTTTGATATTTCTTGATATGGGAAATACTTTAGTAAATTTATGTTGCTGCTTTGTCTTTTTATTATTGTCGGTAACCGGTACTGATAATGATAAAAGGATAAAGATTCAATTAAAAAATTTTTGTTTGCAAATATTTTGGGGTTCCACTAACCTTTTCCAGAGGCCCTTCAAAACCTCAGCCAGCCCCGGTGATGATTCTTTTATCAAATGTATAACAATGCTTATAATAACTGCTAAAATGTAACATACAGTTAAATTTTTTTAAATTTTAAGAAATAAAACAATACACATTGAATTTTTTTTCTTTTTTTTGCTATCAAATGGTTAAAAAACAATTATTTTGGCATGAATAGTTCAAGAATTCTTAATCATATTTTATCACCTTTTGAATTCATTTTATATATTGTAAAGTTACAAAATGCATTTAAAACNTTGTAGCTGCTATTAATTTTTTTTTCTAATAGCAACACAACTATTACAGCAGCATTCTAATATTTAATTTTCAAATGATTGATTTCAATCTAAAAATTTTCTCTTCACTACTGGTACATTTTCATTAATATTATGTATAAAAAGAATTAAAGATAATATTACAATTTTTTAACTGTTCAAAATTGTAATAAGTCATAAAATATATTTTTAATTCAATAAAAATTTGAAGATGATATGAAATTGTTTAAAGAATATGGAATATCCTTACTAACATTTTAAGCTTTGAAAATTTCTTTTTTTTATGTAACTGGAGACAATTTTTTTTATTTCTCAGGCTGTTAGGGAAATTTGTAGAGCAAAACTTATCAAGCAACTTTTCCTTTGGCTGATTGTCTTAATCCATTTGAGACGATTAAATGGATTAAGGCAATTTTGGTCAATCTCATGTTTAAAGAGTTAAAGGTGAATTTATTTTTGTAGTCAGTCATGATAAAGGAAAGTTTGAAAAACTTTTCAATACTCTTATTTATTGGGAAAAAATAAAAACTAAGCTATATAACTTTTTGTATAAGTGGAAAATGATAAAATGTTTTAATTGATATTTCCTAAATATGCTCCATTTTTGTGTGAAGGTAATCAAATTATATTATAGAATATTTGAAGATAATGCAGGTTAAAGTGTAAAACACAAAAAACAGCATCATATACTTTCAGAAATAATACGTGGTAAAGAAGTGAAAAAAATTAATTTTTCAGAACAACATGGAAGATTTAACAATGCAGCAAGTTCTGTAAATCTGTAATGATACTTGTAAAAATGGTAACAAGTATTGTTTGAGATAAGAATGATATTCACATGAAACATATAGGGATATTCAATTTTTGTAATTAAAAAAAAAATGAACATCTACAAAATTCTAACCTTCATTTTTGTTGAGTTTTTGATAATAGTTCATACTGAAAGTCACATTTTAATTAATTATAGATTGTTTTTAAATGTGGAATTATATAACCTGCATTTTGAAGAAAATTTAAAGCAAATAAAGATTTAGAAATTAAAAAAAAATCTTCTAATGAAAGAATTGTTTTAAACATAGCTTACATTTTTAAGACTACTGATTAGGTTTTATTTTACATTCTGAATTTACTTTGTTCTTGGAATAATATTAAATACAGTTGCAGTGAGAATTGATAATGAAATACCATGTTCATGTTAGTGAAACTTTCTTGTACAGTGTTCCAAGTTGATAACTTGAATATGCTTTTAATAAAAATATTCATAACAGTAAAACTTTAAAATTTCTTATTAGTTGTTGTTAAGAGATCTACTATTCTCTAATCAAATTTAGAGCTACTGACTGGTCTTTGAGATTTTATCCTAATGGATAAACAAACTCACTATTTCAAAACAAAACTTTTTCATTACAACATGTACCAAGATGTATAAAAATTCTTCATTTTCAATTATTACAGAATATAAGTTACAGTAGTCTTTCCCATATCTGGACTGATCAGAGGCAACCAAAAATTTTCAAAATATTGTACACTACTTTAAATCTTACCTTTTCATACTGTGGTGGGTATATTTTTTAATTTGTTTTTATTAAGGCTGCCTTGAAGTTTGCAGAAGAGCACAACACATCAACCACTGCTGACATGATGATGATGATGAGGCATTAGCATGATGTAACATCTTGTCAATGAATTGAGAAGAACAAAACAAACAGCTTTAACACAATACTTACAAAATTAATTGTAACTGTAATTGTCAAATATAAGCATTTTTTTATACATAGAGTAGGCACTTATGTTACAGTTTTATTTGAAAATTATCACACCCTTATCTGGATTTTTTCTGATATCCAGATCAATCTCGCCCAGATTAGTTCAGATATGGGAGAGTCTACTGTGTATTAAAAGGCACATTTTAGATTCTTTCTCTGAACTATTATTTACAAAATAAATTTTTGAAACAAAACTAAATTTTTTTAAATTTTTGTTTCCATTTGACGGTAAAGATGTAATCATTCTGACAATATACATGGATAAGATAATATTACATCATTGTAAAATTGTGGCTCTGTATAATGTTGCCATTGTTTAAAGTTTAAATTTATATGTTTTGAATTAAACTATTATTTATACATTTAATAATTTACATATTGTTTATTAATCAACTGATTGCTGGAGTCCTTAAGCATCTGAGTATGTACTTTGCTTCTTTGAGCTCTTGTTAAAAATCTGAACCATTTTATGCTGTAAAAATGATTGACACATGTTAATTTTTGAAGTTACCTTGAGATTTTTATTATTCATATTATATACAGTAGAACCCCTCTAGTTCGCCCTTGGCTAATCCGTCACTCCGGTTAATCCGACCGTGGTCGGAGTCGAGCAACTTGTCCCGACTCGTCGGTGACTCACCGTCCATGGCGTTTTTCTGTGTTCGTTACAGTATATGTTTTACATTGTGTGTACATGTACGGTTTTGTGTGTGTTTTCAATATGTCAGGAGTGAAACGTAAACACGTTACTCTTTCATTAAATGAAAAATTAGCAGTGCTACAAAGACTAGACAAAGGGAAAGATTGTTTATTTTACTTTTTTCTGATAATCCGACCTTTTTTGCGTTCCGACCATACCCCCAGTCCCAAAGGTGACGGATTAGAGGGGTTCTACTGTATATATAAAAAAAAAACTTGGAATCAAAAATGAACTGATAAAGATAGATATTAGGATAGCTTATGGAAAATTACCTAATACTTGAATTAGATGATAAACATTTACATGAACATTTATTATTATCTGATTACAGCTTTCAGGGCTTAGATCTGAGATTCAAGGTACTTAAGTAGGATTGCTTATTTTTATTTGATTTTACACTCAGAAATGAGGTGTTTTTTTGCAGAGAAACAAGTATGTCATCTACAATAAATTTTTTATAGTAAATCTCTCAACTTGTAAAAAAAAAGACTTACAGACAGTATGGCAATAGCTGAATAATGTTCTAATGAACTGTGATTGTAGCTGCTATTAATTTTTTTTTCTAATAGCAACACAACTATTACAGCAGCATTCTAATATTTAATTTTCAAATGATTGATTTCAATCTAAAAATTTTCTCTTCACTACTGGTACATTTTCATTAATATTATGTATAAAAAGAATTAAAGATAATATTACAATTTTTTAACTGTTCAAAATTGTAATAAGTCATAAAATATATTTTTAATTCAATAAAAATTTGAAGATGATATGAAATTGTTTAAAGAATATGGAATATCCTTACTAACATTTTAAGCTTTGAAAATTTCTTTTTTTTATGTAACTGGAGACAATTTTTTTTATTTCTCAGGCTGTTAGGGAAATTTGTAGAGCAAAACTTATCAAGCAACTTTTCCTTTGGCTGATTGTCTTAATCCATTTGAGACGATTAAATGGATTAAGGCAATTTTGGTCAATCTCATGTTTAAAGAGTTAAAGGTGAATTTATTTTTGTAGTCAGTCATGATAAAGGAAAGTTTGAAAAACTTTTCAATACTCTTATTTATTGGGAAAAAATAAAAACTAAGCTATATAACTTTTTGTATAAGTGGAAAATGATAAAATGTTTTAATTGATATTTCCTAAATATGCTCCATTTAAACTTCCATAACATCTATATAGAAATCTATGAATGATTCAAAATTAATATAATAGTACTATATATATTAATAATAAGCCAAACAATTGCCATATTGAATTGGGCTACTTTACCACTACTATTAATAATTAAATTAATATTTATTAAATGATTTAGCATAATCTGGAAGAAAGGAATTGGCCTGGAACGGGACTTGAACAGGCATTGTGGGTTTGTGTCCCGCTCCAGGTCAATTCTTTTCTTCTAGAATATGCTAAATTATTTAATAAATATTAATTTAATTATAATGATTAAATTTCATAAGAGATAGTGACTAATGCCTACCTCTAGTATAAAATTAATTGGAATTTAATTATTAATAATAGCAGCAAAGTGACTCGATTCAACAGGGGGCAATTATTTGATTTATTGTTAAAATATTGGTCTTTGAGATGTTTATATATCTATATATATTATATTTCTGTTGATATTTTTAATACCTTATTGTTGATACAAAACATATGTATCTTCTCATTATACAAGTCTTGCTCTAATCAATCAGTAAACTATTAATATGCATAATTGGATGGAAGTAATATTTGCTATTTTAGATGAAAATCTTAAATTATTCAAATTACATTATGATTATTTTATTCCTTTAAAGATCTTAGAAGAATTTAGTCCAGAAAAATATGCAGTAAATCCTTTCGTGACATAATTGATTTCTGGAAAACCATTGTTAAGCTACACATCATAAATTTAATTCTGATTTTGTTATAAAGTAAATTTCTGTTTCTGGAAATATCTTGAACTATATAATATTCATTGAAGTAGGGAAAGAAAATGCTTAAATACACTATTTTATAAGTCATATAATAGAAGATTTATGTCAATCATAAAAAGGAAGGAATTAAGCCAGTGATGTCAAAACAGAGGTCAGTTATGCATTTGTTAAAATGAAAGAGCTGAATTATATGTATATATATATAATGTAAAGAGTTTCGAAGTTCCTTATATTATCAAATATAAGAGAAATTTATTCTGAGCTTTTTAAAAAATAAAGTAGAAAAAAATTTAGGTTTAGTTTTTATTGCTGGATGTTATATATGATAGAGCAATTTTTAAGAAAATAATCCAGCTCTGTCGTAAAGTTTAATGTGAAAACCAGCCTATCAATATAGAACATTTCATATCTTACATAAAAATCTATTGCTTGATTGTAATACTATTTAATAAGCCATTAGTTTTTATATATAATAAAATGATACAAAAAATATTGATTTGGTTGCAATGGCAAAATATTTGTTTCTAAATATTTATTTGAAGATATTTTAATAATGGAACTCTCTGTAGGAATCGGACTTTAATTTTACAAATTAACTTGATTTTGATTCAAAGATATGAAATAGTATAGTAATTTCTATGTTTGAAATCATTATATTAAGTGAAATTCATAACAAAAACTTATTATTAAATCAATAGAAAAACCATTATAAATTATAAAACAGAATCCCGTTTCTTGATACAATATCAATAATTTTAATTTTTATAATTATACTTTGCTGGTATTGTTACAAATTTTTTAATATAAATTTTAAATCACTACTTTATATAATTTTTCTAATGTCACTTAATTTGTTATGATTCTTACTCATTTGTAATTGATACAGATATATTCCTTATTAAAGTGATGATATCAAAATTAGATTTTATTATACAATAAATATATATATACTTTATTTTAATAAATTAAAATAAATTATAGTCGTGCAGCGAGCAGTATGGGAGGACTTAGCAGAAGATCTGGTATTCCTATTTTGAGTAGTCCAAAACATAGTGCAGGTATGTTTGTACGAAAACAATAGTAAATTTATATTTTATTTTTACTTTTTAATTTTACTTCTTTATTATTTTCATATATTTTGAAACAACAGAAAAAAAATTGTTTTCTTTTTAATTTTGTAGAAAAGAATATTTTTATTTTAATTTAACATATTTTCATTATTTATTGTTTTGGGTTTTCTTTATTGATGGGATCATTCCCTTATAGCGCGATTTGCTCCCACCCCTCTGAGGTCCAATAGTGCCATAGACTTAGCAGCTGCTAGACGGGCCAAGCTCCGAGCAGGTGCTACGATGCCCCATTATATGCGTAATATGGGGGCTTCATTGCGTAAGTGTGTACTTAAAAAAGTAACAATTTTATCAACACTAACAATTAAATTTTAAAATCATTTAAACATCAGATTATTAATTACTAAAAATTATTTGAATGCTTAAAATATTAATGTGTAAAATAAGAACTATTAAAACTTTGTTGTTTTATATTTAAAGAAAATACTGTTTTTTACGAGAAGTAAATTTTAATACCTATTTATAAAATTAATGAAATGTAACCACAAATTATTATTAATGCAATTAAATGCTAATTATAATTAAATTTAAAATAAATCTAACGAATTATACAAGAAAAAGGAAGAATAAATTGTTTATTTAATACTAATTATAAATTATATTTTTAGCAAGATCTGGTGTGAGAAGAGTTGAAGCAACAAGTGCCATGACGTCCCCAGAACATACAAGTCGTAGCAGAACAAAAGGTGTATCTCAATCGCAACGTAAGTGAAACTTATATAAGTAGAGCAATAGTGTGTGCACATTGCATGGCAAGTAGCAATTTTTTTTTTATCATTAGCAAGTACATTTGGCTATATAGTCTGCATATTAGTAATTGCTAGCATTTTTTAATGCTATTTTAATACATGTATGTATATACAGTAAATAGTCTATTGCAAAATAAAATACAGAAATTGTTCAGTTATTAAATATCATCAATCATCTAATGCCATTTTTGAAATAAAGTTTTTCTTATATACATTTCTTATTATCATCATCAAGTTCTAACCCCATATTACATTATAACATCTCAAATATTATTCTGATAGAGGTCATTTTTATTTTTGGTATTAAACAATTTTTTGAGTTTATTTGACTTGACTTCTAGACTTAAATCAAATATAATGAACATCTGTGGAACTTCAAATGCTAGAATATATGATTTTACCTGCTGAAAAGATGATTTTAACCTAAGAGTTTCTTAAAATCAAAACAAACTTTTAACCTTTTTTTAATATATTAAGGTTTGTTAACTTTATTATATACAATATCTTTGTTAAGTATATTAACAACTCATATAAGTGGATGCCTCATATCTGCCTATATCAGTGTGTTTATTTGAGCTATATTTATAAGCAGTTTGTAAGAAATTGATGGTAAATAAACTAAATAAACTTCATTACATTAGAGTGAAATAATAATCCAATTATGCCACTTTAAAACATTTTTATCAGTTTTCTACAGTAAGTAACTTACATTGGTTTGTACTTATAATGCAAGATTTTGAGGAAATTAAGAAAACAAAAATTATTATAGATTTGTCTATGTACTGTTGTTGCTTATATTTTTTATTATATGATGATAAATATAGTGTTTTTAATTAAATTCAATTGAATTAAAGAAACTCTCCTCTTGAATCATGCTTAATTACTAGCAATAAGGATACTATGTTAGAATCTTAGGTTTTTTGAAATCTAAAATTTTCATGATAGTAGGCTATCCATATTCCTGTTAAGTAAATTATCTGATAAATTTCTATGTACCCATAGATTTTGTGTAGTTGTCATATTACTTACTTTCACCTTCCTTTCTGACAAGTAATATTTTCTATTTTACATGTAAAATTGTTTTACAGATAATGTATGTTTAGGATTAATATTTTATGGTGATAAAATACTATACTTCAAGTATTCTATATTGGGGGAATTTTATATATAAATTGTAAATGTTATATTTGAATTTTATTGTGAAAGATGAAAATTTGCTTATAATATATTCATGTAAAGACAGAATATTGTTTCTTTCAACTGTTCTGTTTAGTTTTATTGTAATTAATCACTTGTCTTTTATACATTTTAACTACTTTTTGAGGACTATATATTCTGTATCATTCCTATTTAATAAAGTATAGAATAAGCTGTGTAATAGTAGTAATTCAAACACAAATAATTATCGTATTTATCTTCAGGCACTTGGCAATACTTATCATCAAGTTTTATTCAGTTGATACGTGTTGTTATTACACACGTTTCGGGCATTTATTGCCCCTCTTCAGCCAACTAAAAACAAAAGTTCAACACTATAAAATTACAACAAACATATTAGGTATTGTTTTTCTAAAAGCATACCTTTTTAATTACAGGTTATCAAGATATTAAAAACCACAGGTTTCATCGCTTATGTTTACTGGTTGTTACAAAAATTTCTTGGCGCTTAACACACTTTAATCTAAGAAAACATACGGTTTATGTTATCTAAAATATTTTAAAACCTTATTTTTTATGTGGATTTTACATGACAAATTTACAATGAAGTACGTACCTAATTATTTGTTTTTCGCTGTTATAAAATCTAAACACTTTAAAANAACCAGTGGTAAGCTTAACTGGGGGAAACAAGAGGGGGAGGAAAGGTCATCCCAATCGTTTGCAAAAAGAGAAAATTGCATGATTTTGAAAGACAAATATGTCAACTTTGTTGTAATATATTGTTGTAAATGTATAAAAAAAAAAAATTTTTAAAGTGTTTAGATTTTATAACAGCGAAAAACAAATAATTAGGTACGTACTTCATTGTAAATTTGTCATGTAAAATCCACATAAAAAATAAGGTTTTAAAATATTTTAGATAACATAAACCGTATGTTTTCTTAGATTAAAGTGTGTTAAGCGCCAAGAAATTTTTGTAACAACCAGTAAACATAAGCGATGAAACCTGTGGTTTTTAATATCTTGATAACCTGTAATTAAAAAGGTATGCTTTTAGAAAAACAATACCTAATATGTTTGTTGTAATTTTATAGTGTTGAACTTTTGTTTTTAGTTGGCTGAAGAGGGGCAATAAATGCCCGAAACGTGTGTAATAACAACACGTATCAACTGAATAAAACTTGATGATAAGTATTGCCAAGTGCCTGAAGATAAATACGATAATTATTTGTGTTTGAATTACTACTAATAACTACAAGCACGGTTTCAAAAGTACCAAAAAAGCTGTGTAATGTCCATAGAACTTACCAGAACCATTTTGTTTGATTCAGAAAAATTTACCGAAGGTAAACATTCATATTTTTTTTATCGCATTATATTTCATGTTGTGTGAGTTTGACAATTAAATTCTAGAATTAAAACACAAAAAATTTTAGAACAGAATTTAAAGCAGCCACTACAATTGACAAAACCAATTGCTCTTCTATATAAACTTTCTTTTATATTGTTTTTAATTCACTTAATTACGTTATAGATTTCGTATTGTACAATTGGTTGCATTATTTTATTAGTGACATGATGTTGATGATATTTGATAACAAGAAAATTACCTGCAAGAAATTTGTTGTAAGGTCACAAGTATACTGAAACTAGCTGAATTAAAAAATTTAGATATAAGGCCTCAGATTTGGGGAAAATATAGTTAGTTCCTGCTTCCTGAGTATATATGGTCTCATTCTTTAATGACATTTAAGTAGTTTTTAATGAAATATACAGGTTTACAAAACTCAACTTTCATCATTATTTTTTAAATTTATCTTCAACAAAATACTTTTTTGTTCTTTGAAATCAAATCAATCTGAAAAAGAAAGTGATTTTTGGAATATAGATGCTGAATGCAATATGACGAACAGTAATGATAAATTTAAACAAGTTTGAAAAGTGTTTCCTTCAGCTCTATGTGACTATGAGAGTGTTTAATAATTCAAGATGATTTCTATGAATTATATTTAAAATTTTTTATCACTCTGATTTGTGGTGATTATTATTTTTTTAATATTCAAAATCCTTGGACCTTAATTGCCAAATCTTGTGTATTGATTTAAAAATTATAGGCACCACAATGAATAATTATTGCAACCACAAAATATTACATTTGACTCATTCTTTTTCAGCCATTAACATTCAATGTAATTTAATAAAAGTTTAAACATTAGGTAAGGTTAAATAATTGAATTTTAAATGTTGAATTAACTGTTAGGCATAATTACAAATTTACAGTATGCTTTAACTTTGTTAAATAATATACATTTTGTTATGAAACATTTATGAACATCTGAATTATAGATTGTTAGTTTACTTTCCATTAAGAATATCTACTAAGAAAATATTGATATATAGCCAAAAGTACTTGCTACTGATACTTGTTATCTATACTTCTAAATAACTTACATATAAATGCTTGACATACGATTAAATTTGATATTGTATTCAAACGATTGTATATTGCAGCCAGTAGTCGTTCTGGTTCTCCATCATCAAGATTAAGTTATGCTACATATCATTATCAAACTGATGGTTCAGGAGGTCGTGTTAGACGGAAATCGGGTATTCCTACAGCTACGGGTACCAGTAGAGAAACGAGTCCTAGTCGAAGTCCATATTCCGGTAAATTTCACAATTATCTACAAATTTTTTTTTCTGTTGAAGCAGTATTCTCCAGCAATAAAATATATATGTATATAATTATTAGTAAATTTATTATTATAATCAATATTCTTGTGTGATATTATGTTAAACTCAGTGATATTTTACACACACTACAATGAAGTCAGCATAGCTTCTTATTTTATTTCAATACCACTCTTGTAATTTTTTGGTAATGTTAGACTACATTCAGTGTTGGATAGTATATTCTTATGTATAGTTTCTATAGTTTGCAGTTTTTTATTGACTAATTTTGTAATAATATATATATTTGCAATGGTCAAAAATATATTTATCTGCAAGATTTGTAACCTTTAACTGTCAGTTCGAGCAAGGCTGCAGAGTCAGTAAAAAACACTCGACTCTGACTTCAACTCCTGATAATTTTAGTAGGCTGATTCTGACTCCCAACTCCGGCAAAATTAAAAACCAAGTCATTTTATGGGGGCAGAGGCACTCATAGGGGAGTACCCTACCCTAAACTGTGAAAGGAGCATCGGGCATTTACTCAAATACTTTTATAGATAGTATTTTTAATATTTAACTACATTAATATTTATTTGTATAAAAAAATTAGTTTTTAACAAATATTTAATAAGAGGAGAAAGGGGGGACAATAAAATTCAACATTTACATAAATTTATTCTAAACATTTACACTTCAATTTCACCTTTCCAGAAAAGTTAGTTCAACTAAAAAGCGTGCAATCTAGCTACTTCAGCCCCATGTTTAGAAAAGAAAAATATATACTCTTATTAATTAGTCTGGTCATTCAGAAAAATAGAGTACTCATTTAGAGCAAGAATAATAAAGAATGATTCAAAAATATTCAAATTCAATTAAATCAGAACAATTTAACTACTAAACACAAATACTACAAAGAAAACTGCATATTTAATAAATTAAATTGTTGAATTTTGTATTTAAATAAATGAATAATAACAAAATACAAAAAACATTTTAAAAAATTATTAAATATAAAATACATTTTCTTTCATTTAAATAAAAAACTAAATTAAATTTAAAATGCCGGAGTCGGAGTCGACACATTTTTCCTGACTCTGACTCCACAGCCCTGAGTTTGAGTCAGCCATTTAATTTCTGTGCCTGCTTTTTGCTTGCTGATACTGCTATAGAAAATCATAAATTAAGAAATTAACTATGATGCTGAATAATAGTGAAATACATTGTCCGGAACTTTCCTATATCAAAAGTTAGTTTAGAGAGAGTTATTTCACATATTAGTCCTTGATTTGATTTAAAAAATTGCATAGATTTATTTCAGATAATTCAGAAAATACACAACTACTACATATTTATTTAATCAGCTAAAATACTACTACTAAAATTAGCTGTTGATGGTTGAAATACATGCATAAGCCATCATATCTTTAATATAAATTAAATAAAAATATCAGTTTGGTATTTTCCTAGTATTATAATTATTTTGGAATTTATTTAGAATTTCAAAATATTTTCTTTTGATTGAATATTACTAATCAATATATAATAACATACATCAATCCGATTCATATTACTAATGACAAATAAACTGCCAGGTTATATATCAGGCTGTAACAAGGATATTTTAATGATTAGATATAAAGTAATATGGTTATAGGTAAGCAGTTAGGCTATCATCTAATGATAAATTGAATTCTTAAATCTATATAATTTAGGGATTAGAAAATTTTAATGATGATATGATCATATATTAATGACTTTAAAATTAGTTGAATTACTGGAAAATCTCATTTTCATTGTATGAGATTTACCAACTATCTGTAAAATAATTTATTATGAAAATAACTTTACATTTTTTATATAATAAATTTAATGAGACTGTCATTTATTTTAAGTTGTTCTAACTTTTTAATAAGAAAAGGATTGTTGTTGTTGTTAATGTTTCTTCCAATAAATTTTAGATATTGGAAGAACATATTTATAAAAGTAGTTCTAGCAAACAGATTTATTTTTAATTTGCTTAGATTTCCTCATGTAGTTGCAATGCAATTTTTATTTGTTATTTGATTTTTACTTCTTTATTTTTATATTTAGTATCACTAAACTCACTGCATTTATTAAAAATTTAATATATTAAAAATTAAACATCTTATTTTTGATAATACACTTAAATTTTACATCTTAAAAAAACTTACTATAATTATATAATAAATTTTATTTTTGTGAAAATTTTAATTGCAATTTCTGCCACTAGAACATGTTTAGAAAGCCAGGCCATTATAAGACCATGTGAAAATGACC
>NW_019384304.1:297733-337184 GCF_000671375.1 Centruroides sculpturatus
TACTATTTGTTAATTATCAAAACTGTTTGTTTAGCAAGTCCTCCTCTCATGGCAGAAAGAATTCTGCAACAGAGTAAAGAAGCAGAAATTGCTATGGCTGATGCTCTGGTTAGTTTTATTTTAATATAAAGAATATTAATTAAAAATAGTCAAATCTGGTTAATTTAAATTTGATTAATTTAGCTAAATTGAATCTATTCTTATTATTTTTTTTTTTTTATATAAGAGCAGATTCAAGCTATTTTGCATGTTATATTTGATTGAAAACAAATTAAAAGCATAGAGAAAATATGATAAATCATACAGTAAGAATAGATTTTGAGTGTGTATATTATGGTAAAACCTGTGAATTGGATAATGCTGATTTTATCAGTTGTTGGTTAAATCAAGTAACAATCTACTAAATTTGAATTTTATCCATATAAAGTGCACTTTAATGAAATCACAAGCAGATAGAACTGACATTATCCAAAGCAGATGGATGAAACAAAAGCAAAATTTCAAATTTGAGCTTTTTTAATCCTATTTTGGATAACACAAGAAAAAAGATTAAGTTTAATAAATTATTTTCTTTGTATTTGAGATCATATTGATAATTAATAAAAAAAATATGATCTCAGATACAAAGAAAATAATTTATTGAAATGAATTGGCTTCAATAAATTTTGCATTGTATTATTGCATGTTAGATAAATAGATAAATATTTATAATGAAGGGCAATAATTATTAGATCCATTGTTTCCAGGCTAGATTGAAAAAAAGACATTCACATGGGACTTGATAACATTAATAGGTTTTAATATGAAGAATAGCTCTTGTTAACAAGAATATTTATGACCAGAGTTAAATGAGGTAGCAGATTTTGTTTATTAATCTGCAATAACACTTTCATATCAACAGAATAGTAAATTTTTATGGTTTACACCTGAACATTTGAAAAGTTAACATATTTATCGAAAAAGTTTACTATGAAAAACAATTGTCGACTTCTTTGCTGATTCTTAAATACCAATAGGTTCACATAGTCCTTGTAAGCCATGAAAGCCATAAAAAATTTTCCTTGAGAGTACAATCCATTTCCCTCTTTTTAGGACTTAACCCAACTCACCAAGTAAAAAAAGAAAATAGTTTTTAGTACTTTCCTTCTTATTTCCTGCATTCCTAGATATTAGTTTTGACGAAACTGGTTTGCACAAACACAAACAAGCTAGGGGAATCACTAAAGCTAATAATGTACAGCACACATTGATAAAATAACTGGATGAAATGCATAAAACATGCTTATTTTTAATTGCTTTCTCTACCAACATATAAATATTTCACTTGATGGTGATTTAAAAAAAAAAAACTGTATTATTTTTAAATTTGAAATATTATCTATGATGATGATGATCAAATAACTATAAAAATTATTATTCATTTTAAAGTTTAGGAAAATGCATATATAGTAAAGCCTATGCAGAGGTAAAATTATTCTAAGACAAACTTTGGAAAGCTAGAAAATTGCAAATATTTCGGCAATACTATCAAATTTTTACCACAAACTATCCTGTCTAAGGTGGAAACTTGTGAGACATAAAAAGAAACTTATATATATATTTTTTTTTTATTAATCTGTATTAATTAAAACCTGTTAAAGCAGAAACTTAAACAAGTATTGAATTAAAAACTCTGAGACACAAAGACATCAGAAATGAAATTAATCTATTGGTACTTATTTAACATCATGCTATGATGTTAAATAAGTACCAATAGATTTGATTTCATTCAAAACATTTTCTTCTTTGAAGGAGGTCATTAAAAATGACCAAAAATATTAAAGTATAATTAAAAGTATACTACATTTAAAGGTATTAGTGTGATGATACTGTTTTGTTTTTTATATAAGATTATAAATACATAAAAATCCACATTTTGTACTTTATAATATATAAAATTATAAAATAATAATGTATGTTATAAAAAATTACAGAAAAGTAATGCAAAAACATATTGAAGTCTTCATATCTCTTTCCAATTGTCAAAATACTATCAGTACCAGTAGAGTCAATCTATTCTTTATGGGCTCTTCTTCATCTATAAATTTTACTGTTACTAATTAATTCATTTCTAATTTAATTATTTAACAATTTCTTGTGTTTTGAAAAAATTAATTTTCATTCCTTTAGCAGATACCGCTTAGAAGAAGATATAATGCATTTGATGATCAATCTGATGAAAGTGAGACTTCAAGTGTATGTTCTGATAGATCTTTTAGTTCATTTGGTAGAAACATAGATGTAAGTACAATGTATAATTAATATATTTATTTATAAATATAAGATTTTTATAGATTTATAATCAAATTTTTTAAATATTCCAGGATGTTTCAGAGATAATACATAATTTATGCAGCATACATTGGTCTGAGAGGAAAGAAGGACTTTTAGGTTTGCAGGCATTTTTACGTTCTTCGCGGATGCTTTCTCTTGGCGAATTAAAGAGAGTTACAGATATTTTTACAAAATTGTTTATGGATCCTCACACTAAGGTAATAATATATTTTCAGTATTCAATAAGTACAATTCAAATTTTTGTCACAATATATTTAAATTACATAACTGTTCTTTAAATTTAAATTATAAATATTCAAATGTTCTTTAGTGTCACTATGTACACAGTTGGGTTGCATTTATAGGCTAAACTGGCTTTTAATTGTTTGGTTATAATCTTGTAAGTTGTACCCAATCTGGAATCGTAGTCAACTACTGTGTTTACGATTTTGATTTTAGTTTGTAGTTGCTCTAATTGCTAAAATGCATTGCTCTAATATCAAAGACATTATGCAAGAGTTAGAACCTATAAAATTATCACAATAGATCATGGTTACAGTGGCAAACTAATACCCACATTAGCACATACCATAGAAGAGAACCTTAAGAAAGTATTGGCTAGGAACATAGGAATGCAACTACAAAAAAAAATTCAAAATTGTAAATGCATAGTAGTTGACTATGGCCCCAGATTGAGTACAACTTACAAGATTATAACTAAACAATTAAATGTCAGTTTGTGCCACTATGTTTTGTTGTTGAATTAATTTTTAATAATCAAATAATAGCCTATAGCTGGATTTTCATCAGGATACAATACTGCTAATTTTTAAGATGGTAAGTAATTTGGAATAGAGGTGGGTAGTTAAGATGCCATTTTGGGTTAAATTTTATCATTAGAAATAAATTAATTTTAATTTAGAATACTTTGGAAGAAAAGATTGTCTGGAGGTGACTTGAACCCAAAACTCTTGCTTATTGTGCAGCACCTGTTAATTATTAAACTTGAACTTCTGTCCAGTCTTCCAGATTTAATGACTAAGTCTAACATGAGCTTAACTGACTACATCTACTCCAAATTACTTAATATCTTAATCATCAACTAGTTATATTGTAGCTCAATAAGAATCCAATTGTATCATTTGATTACTAACATATATCAGGTTTTATTTTATATGTCATTTTTTATTTCTGTAAAATTTTAATACATTACTATAATAATTCAAAACAGTCAGCAATTACTTTAACAATATTAGTTTAATCATGTGTTCTAAAGTTGTCAAATATATTTTAATGTACTTTACAGATAACTGTTAAAGTTTATATTATTAAATATATTGTCATTATCATTTAGGTTTTTACATTATTTTTGGATACATTGCACGAATTAATACATGTACATAGAATGGATCTCCAAGGTTGGTTATATATACTTATGACTAGATTATTTGTTAAAACTGGGACAGACCTTCTTGGTTCTGTACAGAACAAAATTCAAAAAACACTTGACTTGGTCAGGTACAGTAAAGTTTTAACAATAATATTTATCAGTTACACATCTTTAAGGTTTACTCATAATAATTTTTCCTCTTCAGAGATTCTTTTCCATGTGATGAACAATTTAATGTTGTTATGAGATTCTTGAATGATCAAACACAAACTCCTAATTTAAGGGTAAGAAAGACTGATGAAGTGATTGTTAATTTAATTTTTATAAGTGTATTTGTACTAAAACAGCTTTTTCTGAACTTAGGTAAAGTTATCTCTACTTAATTACCTTCATTCATTGCTTCGGATAATGGATCCGAGTGAATTTTCTAGTTCTAGCACAGAAACAAAATTGGCTATCACAAAAATAATTACTTGGACGGCAGATCCAAAAAGCAGTGAATTAAGAAAGGTAAAACCATATTTCAAAATTAATGTAAATTATATTATTTCTGCATTTTTTTTTTAATGTATGAATTTCTAAAATTAATTGTGATTAATTTCTATGCTGTTTTGTTTTGTTTTAGTGTGCCCAAGAAGTAATAATTGCCACATTTAATTTAAACAGTCCAGAATTTTCTATATTGCTCACTCATATTCCTAAAAATTTGCAGGTAATCTTTATTTTAATAATTGTATAAAATAAATACATGTAATAGTTTTAACTGAATAGTAATTTTTAAAATTCTGTTTATTTTAGGATAGTGCTTTTAGATTGTTGAATTCTCAATTGAGGAGGCACAGTAATGTCGAAAGCTCCTCTTTTAGCCTTCATAGTCCACCGAGTCCTATTGTATCATATTTGCAATCTTCTAACAACATTGGAAGGTAAGAATTTGAGTCACTAAAATACAATTAATCTCTCTTTGTATTCAGGAAGATTACTATTGTTATCTTAATAATTTATGAACATATAAGAATACATAGAAGCTACTATATATTAATGAAAAGTAAAGACGCATAGAGATACTGTAGTAATATTTCAAAAACTATTTATAGCCTACAAGCAAAGATAAAGAAATGCAATTTTAAAAAAATTTTTAATTAGTAAGATGTTTTGATGATCTACAGTTAAAAATGATAAACTTTGTGTAAGATGATAAACTTTTCCATATTGAAAAAAGTTCATAAATTTACAAAAGGAAATATTTTAAAAACTAGTAGTCATGCTGCTAATATATGGAACCAACTATGCTGCCGTTATCATTGGAATAGGAATCATTTTCATCTGAAACAGCTATAAACATGAAAGTATTTAATAAATATATTAACTACAGTAGAATCTGATATTAATGGATCACGGAACAACAGATTTCTCGCTATAAAGGATTTTTTTTTCTAGATCCTGCCAAATCAATGTAATTTTACCTCTTTTTATCGAATCCCTAACTTGGAACAACAGATTTTTTTTCTAGCCCCCATGTATTGTAAACATTGTGTTTTTTTTTCAATGTTAATTAATATTTGGGTGTTTCTGGGAATCTATAGAATTTGATGATGCACCTGCTAATCTGGGATATGTACAATCTGTATAAAAAGCAACAATTCTATTGTTTGAAAAATTGTATAGAGAGTTAGCAGGCCAATATGATTGAGGAGAAGCCACCTAGTGAACATTGACTCTGGTCCAAGTGTGGTGCTGAAATTTAGAGAGGCCAAAGTGCTTTCCAAGTCTTGAAAAACCTTCCTAACACATTTCAGCATAAATGTATAGGCTATACAGTAGATGACATTGCTAATATCAGGATGTTGTATTCAATAGGCAGAAAAGTGGCATCAAAACAAATCAAGATAGACGCATTTTTAACAAATCATGAAGTCAAGTAAAGTGCTAACAAGCACACAGGTGTAATTTGACTCTTTTTGTGCTTATAGTATATACCGTATCTGCCAGCTTTGTTGTACACATACACTGCATAATATATGTTCTTGTAACATATAGTCTGCACAACTAGAGTTAGCCCTTGATTTGGTTCATTTTAGTGTCTTTAAGGCGTGATAGAACTGTTTATGAATGCATATTAATTTACTGTTAAGTTTTTAAGTAATAATGAAAGTGTTCATTTTTGGAGGAAGGAAATAAGTACAGTACAGAAATACATTAATATATTGTATGTAGAACTGTAGCAGTGTTTTCTCTGTTTGTGGGGAAGTTTCTTTTCATTGTAATAATTTATTTATACCCTTTTATTTAAAAAAATTCATTTTGTTGTAAAGTGTTTTTCTTTATAGAATAATTTGTTATACAGTTTTCAAAGCTGTATTAAAATACATTGCCTCAACCAAGTCATGATTATCTTAAAAAACTTAAGTACTTGCTTACTCATATACAGAGTAACATTTTCAATCCTTCTCTCTAGATCTTCATCAAATCTACGATTTTTTAGAATCAGAATGTACTGGAGTTTTATATTAGAAGGTACTTTGAAGAATTTTTAATACTGTTGCTCCAGTCTGAAATAATTGAGAGTAAAACATGATTATCTTTTCATTATAAGATGATTTCTGTTATAAAGAGCTTTGACTATCATTCTTTTAATAATCTCCAAGTAAAGGTTGGAAGAGTTTTTGTTGCATGAGTGTAAGATTGTTCCTGACTTATAATAATAAAATTAAATCTCTTACAAAATTTCTTACAAAATAAAATCTCTTACAAAATTTAAACTTATGCTAACTCAAAACTAAATATTTATTTTAAAGTTTGTAATATATTAAATATAACAGTTTTCATACCTAATTCAAATATCAGAATAATAATTATATTATAATTTAATTCAGAAAAATATTAAAGAAAATATTTGTTGAAGGAAAGAAATATTTATCTTATTTACAGTAGGAAATATCTGACAATGGATCTCCTCCCTGAGCATTAACAATAAAACTCTGAACAAATACATAAAACATTGGATAAAATTTAAGTTAGAATAAATGCTTACCTAAATTAGTTTCTGGGCTGCAATTTGAAAAAATTGTAGATCTATAAATTCCCACTGTTGTCTGTTTGTCCATCTGTCTTTCCTTAATCTTGAGATCAGAGTTAGATATATGAAAGCTGAGACCAGATATGGGAAGATGAGGGGCAGGAGGCTTGATTAACTATATTTGAACTGATACAAACTGGAAATGTTATTTCAATTAAGAAATTTTCCACTGAAAGGAGTTATATAGATACGTCACACTAACCTTGTATAGTTTTACAGTTACTATTTAAAAATGTAACACAAACATTTTCGACCAGATCATGCGAGTTATATAGATGAATGGCAATATTCTATTGCTAGAGGAACAAGACACTACTAATTTGAGGTGGAGAGCATATATATTAAATTAAAAAATTATTAAAAATATGACTAAAAATTGCAGCCTGGCATTGTGACAATGACAATAAATAATTGCTCATTTTTATATGTAAATTTGTTATTAGCATAATCACAGATGTATTAAAGTGTCAATTTTAAGTATTTTTAACTAGCTGCAAGGACCCGCTTTGCTGGGTTTTTATTTGTTCGTACATTTGTATGTAATATAGTTTTTTATATATATAAAAGACTTTTTTCTAAGTAATCTAGAATCTAGCTGCAAGGACCTGCTTCACTGGGTTTTTATTTGTGGGCAAAAAGTAACGATAGTGAAGATTAAGATAATTACATTATAGCTAATCTTACCCGTTTTCACAGAATGCAAGAATTAGGTCCCCCGTTTCCAGACTAATTAGAGAATTTTTACGTTTAGTCAAACGAACTATTTTCAACGTTTCTGGAACGTTTACAATCGTTCTATAATCAAACCAATATTCGAATTTTATGTTCGAATTTAATTTGAACAAATTCGAACAAAACATTTGAAATAGAAAGCCACTTTCAACCACTTTCAGCCTCATATCTCCCACACCCTTATAGCTATTGAGACGCGACCACCCCTATGCACAGATGGAGACTTGGGGCTACCACCACATACAAACACCATTCACATGCGATGTGTAGTTTTTGCGGAAAAGTGAAATATAGGGACACACACACGTCCATTTTTATATATATATAGATATATAAGAATAATGTAATGTTTTTTTTTTTTTTATAGAGTTCCTCTTAGAACAAGTACACCGCAGACTCGTTCCTTTGATTTAGATGATACAGAAAATATGAATCCAGAAGAAATTTACAATTCACTGAAACAAACTTCAGCAGAAATCCAAAAATATAGTTTAGGTAGTCTTGATCACGATTACTATGAAAACTGTCGAAAATTAAATGAGAGGTCGCGAGATAGTCTCTCCACCGACTCCAGTCAAAATGTTGATGGAAAACTAGATACTTTAGAAGAGCGAATAGAAATGTTTTCGAGTAACGATTCGTCGCCAGCTAAGAGATCACCGTTAAGCTATCAGAATCTCATGTTTCACGATCAAGTAGGTTATTTCTTTATTTTAACTGCTGTTCTATAAGATAAACTAACCAGAATCATTAAGAATTTAATATTGAAATTATTTTAATTAGGACAGTAGAAATGGTTTCGATAAACCCAGTATCTTTGGAAGTAATGATATAGAAGGTTTGTAAATTATTTCTTTAGCATTGTTTTTAAAGAATTATTTTATTATGAATAAAAGGATTTATTACAAATTGTTTTAAATGATTATTTAGGACACGATGCAGCTTTTCAGTACATTATAACAGAACTCAACTATCACAATACAAGGTGAATATTTTATTTTTATAAACTATAAATGAAAAATTTAATGATATATAAATTAATTACTATCAAAATAATTAATTTCCAGAAATGAACAACGGCAACAAGCACTTTCTCAATTGGTTTACTTGGCAAGAGAAGGCTCGCCTTTATGGGAAGAAAACTTCCGTAACATTCTTAGACTGCTGATGGAAACTATTGGAGATCAAAATGTAAGATGTACTTGAGAGTTAAATATTAAAATAACTGTAAAGGAAAGAATATAAATATGAGATTTTCTAATAATTTATTTACTTTATGATAATTTGTAGGGGTCCATTAGAGCTATGGCTGTGAAAGCTTTATGTGAATTGCTGAAAAGACAATCTCAGTGGTTTCAAGATTATGTAGAATTTACTATTTTAAAAATTTTAGAAGCTCACAAAGATGAAGAAAAAGAAGTAAGTTTTGTTAATGAAGTACTTTTTTTAATATATTAATGTATACATAATATAAGTAAAAATTAATTGTATTCTTTAGGTTTCAAGGGCAGCTGAAATATGTTCAGCAATTGCTGCTAATGTACTTCCTCCTGAGCAGTGCTTCAGAACTTTAAAACCAATCATCATGACTGGAGAATTTCCAATGAATCAGGCTGCTATCAAAATGCTTACAAAGGTAAAATTTTGTTTTCATTATTTCATAATTAAATTAGTATTTTATAATAAATATTCTTATGTTTAGAGCATAGCATATTATTGTTTAAAGAGGGAAGATTAACGTAAAGATAGGTTAGAATTTGAGAGAAATATATATAAAAATGTCAGTAATAAGTACAGTTTCTGGAGAGTCAGAATCGTTTGTAATTAAAATGATCTAAATCAAGATTTAACTTTTTAGTTCTTTCCTGTTTGGGTTCACTTTAACATTTATTCAGGGAAAAACAAGAGTTTTCCATCATGCATATGGTGCATTACTTTTATTGCATTATTTATGGTAAAATTAATTTATTCAAAAAAAGTATATTTGTAAATAGTGCAATAGTTTCAAGGTAATGCAAGCATTTTTCTCTCTCCTGAGCATAAGGATAACAGAAAAGAATCATTTTAAAATGATTTAGCATAATACATAAGGAATCTCTGGCTGTAAGAGATAAAAGTCAACATTGCCTAAATTAATACAAAAACATTTAGATTTATTTTGTTATGGTGTATGTTCAAAACGACTGTGACCTGGGGAAATACAAAGGTGTAGATATTAGAATGGTGTTACAGGTGACATGTAGCATACCTAGTGTCGCTGTCCTATAAGCCTCTTGTATTTACATCTTTGGCTCTCTAATGCCACATGGTGCTGCTAGATATGCATTGTAAATTGATTTTTTTATGCAATCCCTATAGGAAAAACTCTAGTTGGGTGAAGTCTGGAGAACATAATGGGCATGAAATTAGACTACATTGTCCTATGAAACTGCTATGTGAGCCACTGATACACATTTGTCCAGGAATTAGCTTGTGTGGCATACTACTGTAGCAAACTGGCCATAGTTGCTTCAGTAGAAAGTCATCTAGCTATTTGTCCACTATCAAGATTAAGACTGTGGTCATTAGTCAGGATTTCATTGAATATGAAACCAAAAACTTACTCGTTGCGGATGCCATACTAGACATTATGTGAAAGATATATGATGTATTTTGCATTGAGCATTCTGTGTTCAGTGGTGCATAATACAGCATTTACACATTTTATTCTGGGAAAAAATGCCTTATCAGTCCATAAAATGTGCTCAAGCATTTGTGGTTTGTTTTGGCATAAATTTAATATCGTTGTACCAGTTGCAGGTAACAGCTGAAAGAGTGTGTAAAATTCAATGAACAAATTCAAGTCATCAAAATGTGATGAATATCGAATATAGAGGTTCCAGTGGAACCTCTATATTCGTAATATTCGATATTCATCACATTTTGATGACTTTTTTTATTTTTCCATATTCTTCAGTATTTTCTGTATTCATCATCATTCCCAACACTGGAAGTGGCACTACAATGGCACGCCCATGCTGATCAGCTAGCCATGTTAGCTAGCTTTAGTTAATCAATCTGCTTTGTGTGGTCATCGTGTGTGTTGTTGAGTTATTGAAAAATTATCAATGTGAGAAACCAAGTTCCAGTTGCTCCAAAGGTGCACCCAAATGTTTGCTATAGTCAACCAAAATACAAATACATTTAATGATAATGTAATTGCCTCCTTCAGAAATGTTTTCAAAAGCAGATACAAACACACAACACTGGACAAGTTCTCTATTAAATCGAGTGCTACTGAATCATCAGCAAAACAGACCCCAAGATCATAATTGGAATTACCTAATGTTTTAATTGATATGTCTTCTTCTAAACAATTATACTATATTTATAATACTGTTCTTCCCCTTCTACCACTATACTATATTTATTTAGTACAATAAAGATAAAGTTTTACAAACAACATAATTTTTATTCTTGTACCTTTCTTTCAGGATGGGAATGGATTAATTGAATATCAGTTATTTATTATGAGAAAAATTGTTTCTATATTTGTCATATTCCATATTCGTTAGGTCCTTAGGAACAGAGTAATGATGAATATAGAGGTTCCACTGTATTTGTGACTGCTGCAGTCTACATTGCCTTGCTACTTCATAACTTATTTCTGCACAAATAAAACTTTTATATGTAAAAATTGCTTGATTTCTCATTTTTGAAACATGCCCTGAATTGCTTATAAGAATATGTGGAAATGTATATGCTTGTATATGAATATTAATGGAAGCTATGCCAAAACTTTAATGTTGTAAAGAAAAGGGCAACCTGGACTATGATCTGTAACTATACTACAAGTTTGCTTAAAGTGGCTTATGTTCAGAATTAGCATATGCATATGTCTTGGTACAGTTTCAAGCTTGATGCTACTGTTTGTGCATTTTCTGAAGTTTTCATAATGTATAATCATTTCACAGTAGTGTTCAAGAGTATAAGGCTTTGTTGCAGTACTAAAACAATTAGCAAAATGAAAGGTGTTAGCTCTTTTAGTGCACAAGAATAATATGAATCAGTGTTAAAGAATATAAGTTAAATGTCAATTTTGGTGTGGAAAATATAAAGATACTGAACTTCTGATGACAAACATTTGAAATTTCTGTTTTTTATAGGATTTCTGTTGATGATATCACAAATTATTACAATAATTCATTTTTTTGTGTTTTTTGTTTTGTTTATCATGAGTCATGCCAATCTTTTCATGATTGCAGTAATGAAAATATATATTTTATCAATTTTTCTTTTTGATAGTTTTAAAAACCCAGATTTTGGAAAATAATTGTTGAGTTATGAAGTAAATGGTAACCATAAAACAATCCAAAATCATTAAATTCATCATATTTCTGCATCTTTTCAGCTTGTTGAACAGCAACCGAAGAACATAACAGCACACCTACTTCCCGAGATAATGCCTCCACTTCTTAAAGTGAGATGATTATTATGTTTTTTTTTATGTTGTATACATTTAATTTGACATTAAAAAATTAAAACAACTTATATTTTACAATAATTAACAGCAAATTTATAATGGTTAATTTCAGGCATATGATAATACAGAAAGTTCGGTGAGAAAAGGTGCAGTATTTTGTATGGTTGCTATTCATTGTGCTGTAGGAGAAGTCATGAAGTCGCATTTAACATCATTAAATGGTAGCAAGGTTAGTTTCATTTTGAACTTAATAATTTAAATATTAAACCAAATAATCTGCAAGTTTAAGGTTGTTTGATAATACTAGTGCGTTAATAATATGTTTTTAATAATGTGCATTAGTAATATGTTAATAGATACAGCCTCTAATATTCAACATGTACAGTTATGTTGAATATTAAAGGCTGTAAATATTAACATATTTTGTGTTTTGTCTAGTAAAGTTGCTTTAGTTAAGCTGCTGACGATTGCTTTAAAGTGATTTGTTTCTGAAGGAACTGCCTCTTTGCTGTTAATTTCTTTTTTCCAGAAGGCAGTTTTTTGAATCAGAAAGCAAGTTTTGTATGCAAAGCATTGCATTTTAATGAATTTGGTGATATTTTAGTGTCTGTGGAAATCATTCTATTATCCTCTAAATAGGCTGTTGATGAAATTGATGCCTAAAAGATTTTTTTTGAAAAGCTTGTTGCCAGTGATGAGTGCATTATGTTAGTGCTATATTAGTGAGGATATTACTGATAGTGTTATAGACTGTTAGCAGTATATATGAGTTGTATACTTACAGTAATTTGTTGTGCCTTTAGACTCATTAATCAGTCACTCAACACTCCTTTCATACTAATATTTTAAAAATAGTTTTGTTATGTTAAAGGAAATACATATCCTTTTTATATGATTTTGATATACAGTATTTCAAGATTAGAGAGAACAATTTTAAGTAAAGATAAGTAATAAAAACACATTATTAATGCAAATAGGTATTAAAATTTTATATTTGTTTTCTTGCATCACATTGTATTACTTCATACATGAAGATAAGTTACTGATAGAATGAAATTTGTATCTCAAATGATTTAAAAAACATGTTTTAAATTTAATAGAATAATCATTGATATGTTGTTTTGATTTATTTTTATTTGCATAATAATAATATCATTAAACAGTAAAAATCAAAAATTGTTCCTTTCAGATGAAGTTATTGAATCTCTACATCAAAAGAGCTCAGTCGCAGACTAGCACTCCCGCCAGTTCTCCAAGTTCACCAGCCAATGCACCATCATCGTCTTCAAGTAGTCACTAATGTGAAATGCATCCTGCAGTGTTTACTTGAGGCATTGCTAAATAGCGTTTTCACCCATGTTGGACGACGGAGATTATGGTCCGCCGAGAAATTCCGGTATTTCCGGTAATCTTTGGCATAATATTTTGACGGATTGTGTCGCGTGGATGCAAAGAAAATATGATGCTCGTTTCCAAAACTCCGAGCGTAGCTTTGTTGCAATAACGTAATCAGGACCAAGAAAATTTCTTTCTTCATTCCAGTTCTGCGGAGGGAAAACAATGACGATAAGGAGAGTGCCTCTCGCATCATGAAAACTAAAATTTTTTTTATGTCTCCTTTTGCAACAGACTGCAATCTCACATCAAACACCCGTCTTAAAATCAAATAGGATTTTTCAAAATAAAGTCACCTTCATCTTTAAGGAAAAATGAAACATTTTTTTGTAGAGATACATTTTCGATTTAGAAGGATAAGGATTTACCGTTGTACAATCTACGAAACTTGTGTTTACTCATTTGTTATAAAAGAAGTTTATCCATCAGTGGTAGCTAATTGTGATCAAAGTTTGTCGAGTGCTATAGTGTTTATTATTATTTTTTTAAGGTACTTTTTAAACACTGTGGGTAGTAATTCTTTGTTTAAAGATATATTTTGGAAGTGCTAACATTTGCCATCAATTTATTTGCACCTAGTGTAAGGAAATGAAGCACATCACATAATTTTATTATTAATTCATTTTTGTGTATATTGTACATTTCCTTACATAATAAATTTTTTTGTCTAGATGTGACAAAATTTCTTTTTACTTAAAAAGATTTTTTATATAACTGTGATTAATTAAATAAACAATTTCAAAGAAAGTGGAAATTTTGAAATTATTCCAAAGCATGTGAATATACTCAAAACACATACAGTAATGAAGTTTATTTTTTAAAAGTGCATGCTTTATTTGAAATTAGTTTATTCAATTTTAGAAATATTTCTGAATTCTCATCTTTTAATTATTATGAATTATTATTATTATTATTATTTTTGTGTACATAATTTGAATATTTATTTTATTATTAATTAGAATTACAAACAAAGAGGCTGTCCATAAGTTGTGACACAGATTGGGCAGGTGGGTATGCAGGTAAATTCTTACAATGGTATACAAGGAATGGAGTGTTTACAAAGACATTATGTAATGCTAGGGTCTCAATTAAAGGTTTTTGAGACCCTAGCATTATGTGACAGAATGATTAATTTTTGTTTCTGATGTACACTTTTGGCAACATTGTCAATATTGTTGTGCGGTGTTTCTCATTACATTTCCTGAGAGTCCAAGAAATTGTCGTGACAATTGAAGTTTGCCATAGGAAAGGAGCTTACGATTCCAAATCATCATTATCACAGTCAAAAGATAAATTGATCAAGCACCATCAATCAATGAGGCTGTTATATTAGAGCTTTCATATAATGTGACACAGAAAAACCATCCAGATTTCCGAAAAGAAGCAGGTCATTGTTATTATTTAACATGAAAACACACAGAAAATCCTGAAGTTAATACAGTAAATGTCACATATTTGTGTTCAACTTAATCAGCATCTGTTAAAATTTGCTGCAAGTGTAAAGAGTAATTTGGCTCAGTTGCCTGAGCCAAATTACTCTTTACACTTGCAGCAAATTTGATTGAATGGATTATTGTGATGTTTATGCTGTACCTATTGTTTCCTTAAACATAATAATATTTATAAGGAAATATTAATCTTTTCCCACACTTATTTATTACCAATAATTATTTGTGCTAATAACTTGAATGAGCTTGAAAATAAGACACCTTATACATTTCCATCAAGCAGCTTACTGTACAGCAGCAATGCAAAACCTTTCAATTGCAGGCAAAATTGTGCTTAAGCTGAAGATGGGTGGGCCAGAAATATCTTGTATATTTTGTACATACAAAAAGTAGACTTATTTATAAGTAATGTGTCAAATACATTTGTGGCCTGGATTAATGTGCTTGGATAATGGAGCTGTAGTTTAGACACTACTGTTACAGAGAGTTATCCAAAGGTAGGTAGTATTTCATGCTATATTACTATTTTACTACTACCAACTTTGTCTTGAAGATATAAATAATTAACTTTGGAGTATATAATATATCCTGCTTGGTATCAACTGCATCTAAATATCTTGTTATTACAAGGGTTAATGTTTTAAATGCTTTTGAGACCACGTTACAAAGCAGCATTAAAATGAATTTAGATACTGAAAAATATGGAAAATACTGTTTTGTGGCATTTCTACTGTTCTGATTTATCATTACTTAGCAAAACTTAATAAATTTGATTATTTAAAAAATTTTTTCCTGTATATAAAAAAAATTGATTTCTAACTAATGGTGCATTGTAGAATCCAGGAAATATGGTATTATTTGCTGAAAAACATTACAATAAGTATACAAAGTCTTCAAAAAGAATGTTACCATTTTAAATTATTGCAATTATGTTAATTATTGTCTGTATAATGTACAGTACATTAAAACAGTGGAACACTACAAATTTCACATTTTTTCCTATTACAATTTCTCAATGTATGTACTGTACCTCATGTCACACAGCATCCAACTGATACTCAAATCTTCATATGCTTGCTATGGGATATTCATTCTTACTCCTCCCACAGCAGCCACAATTGTACTGCTCCTGCAGAATGCAAAATGAAATGTCTTCTCTACAGGAAGTTGCCCTTCCTACATATAGTTGACGACAAGATGTTCCAATGCAGATGGGAGACAAGACTCAGACAGTTACTCTATCGATTGGTGTAAACTGCATACGTCTCAGATAATAATTAACATAATTACTATGATTTAAAATGGTAGCATTTTTGTTTTATGAACAGATATTCAATGTAAATTTCATGATGAATCAGTTTAATGGAATCTATGGAATGAAATGCATCTTTATAAAAATTAGAAACCTCAAATAGCTGAATCACATTCTGATAAAACACTTTCTGTATTTATTTTCATTGTTAGAGAGATTATAACAAAATACTGATAGAGCTGTAAAATCAACCTGGTATCTATCTGTGACAGAGCCGTAACTTCTGTTGTTAATATAATTCCTGCTAACTCATGAATAGAATACATATTTAATCATTAATGCATTGGATGATTCAGGGTCATGACACAATACAGTTACCAAGGTAGATTCGAAATTACTTTCTGTGAGTCTTCATGAGGAATTCAACTAACTTGTAAGTGGAGAAAGGTAGAATTTAGTTTCATAAATCATTATAATATATTGTGATATTGTTATAACCATAATAAGCATCATCATTAATATGGTTGACACTTTAAGAGAAAGATAAAAATTTGAAAATATTTCAGATTTTATGTAATAAAATGTGAAAAATAAATTCTAAATTACATATTTTATTAATGCCCAATTATTTATTAGAGTTCGTATTAGAAATTTTCGAGTAACAAATTCAAAACGTCGAAGCACTCATTTTGAAAACCAATATTGATTTTGAAATGATCTCAACGTTGTTACGAACCTGGTTATTGGCCCTATGACAAACAGAGAAATTTGCATTCATGGGATAATTGGCAAGTGGCTTGTGTTTCACAATTAAATCACTATTAAATTGATTCATATTAATTCTCAAATCTATTTCTGGATAATGTATGGCACCCACTCGATAAAACCTAATTTAATTTAATAAGCCGTTATATTCGATACGATGTGTTTATATATAAATAACCTAAACACGTTAGCGTCTAGTACCAGTCGACTCCCCTATAACACTGTTGATTATTCCGTTTTATATGGATTCCATGTTGTACGAGTCACTTATATTTTACAAATACGTGTGCCGGGTTGTGAACGGCTCATGTATTTGTAAAATCTAAGTGACTCGTACAACATGGAATTCATATAAAACGGAATAATCAACAGTGTTATGAGAGGTCGACTGTACTTTGACGCGATGTAAGTTGTTGTGTCTTACAAAGACAATCACTTCGTTCTCTTTCCATCAATATAAAGACATTAACTATTATTTTATATCTAAATGAACGAATATCGCGTATTTGTTGGTATTTTATATATCCTTTGCGTTAGATGTGTTCTTAATGCAGAAGTAAACTATTGTATTTTTTATCCTCTCGCGCTCGTTCAGAAAATTTGTCATTGAAATCCTACGTGATGATTTCTAATATCTACTAAACAAGACGATTGCTTATCCTACCGATATTCAATACACAAACTACCAAAAACAATTGAATAGAATGGATTTTTATTCAGAACGATTGGTTTAAATCATTTAAAGATACAATTAAATTAAATCCACTATAATTATAAGAATCAAACAAAAAATTATTATTTCAAAAAATTCTTTTTGAAGATATTTATTAATTAACTAGGCATTTTATTTAGGGCCAAGGGACATCATGAAAGAACACGTGTCTTCTGATGTCCGATTCTTGAAGACGTTTGTCTGGATCCTGAAATGACAAACCACGATAAAGATTAATTACAATAGTTGGCACTGTTTTCATTTTTATTTGTAAACACTAGTGAATTTGTATTGCAGTAAGTTACTCAGCTCGTGATTACTAACTGAAATTTAATTATCATAAAAACATTGACCACCCTCGATTAAAAACGAACTCAATTAGTTAAACACATTTTCTACACAATTTGCTGATTATTTGTATATGTTATTAAATGAACGCGTTTGTTATTAACTACAAAAAAGTTATGAATTTCTCGTATAAAACAACGCAATACACTAATATTTAATACTTTGAGATTTAATGGAAAATAATTATGCAAACGAATGAGTCATATAAGAAAATACATTAACTACAATAAACATTTTAATCTTACTTTTTCCAGTAAATCGTCCATTACGTCCATTGCATGTATCGACATATGCAAAAAATACTGCACCCGGACGTTTCGAGCGACTGAAAAGACATTGTTACATTAGTCACTCGTTTTCTCTTTTTGCCGTTAACAAACTAAAAATTATCATCGCTTACTTTTTATTATCTCCATATAGGACATATTGTCAATATTCGGGACTTTTTCTAAATGCATCTCCATCGGCGTTTTTCCTATTAACATTTGGTATAAGAGAATTCCGAATGCCCACCAATCGCAGTAAGCGTCTAAAATGAATGCATATTACTGTATTAATAATTACAAGACTTAAACAAAGTGATGTGATTAAATTGGAATAGAACAACTTACCATACGGTTTTCCCTCGAGGATTTCTGGACAAAGATATAAGAAAGTGCCGTAAAATTGTTTCGGATTTCGTTCATACTGACAGAAAGATAATCGGTTAATGAGAAATCAACACTTGTACGAAAATTAAGATAATATTTTACACACTACTTACTGTGCAGAGACCGAAATCAATCAGTTGCGCTCCTTTCGACTTATCTAGCATGACGTTATTCGACCCGATGTCTCTGTGAATGATTCCTGTCGAAGACACAAACAAATTCATTATTCTGTGGTGGTGTGGAGGACAAAGGAAGGATGACAAAGAAGTAACCATAAAATCAAACAGGATATTTATTCAACTACAGCTACTTAGTCCTTCGTACACCTGGTTCGTTTACACTAAACACACTTGATCCCAAACTATAGTACGTGCACAAGTTCGAATCCGTCCGACAAAATTCTATATTTTCACAAATAGAACACGTGCTCGCGACAATAAAAAGATTATGGTTTAAGATACTACGACTACTTAAATCTACCTTAATCTAGCTTATATGCTAAGGAAGAAGGGTAAAGAAATTAAGAGATATGAAGAGAAGAGATAAGTATAAAGGACAGATTTTGTGGGGGTACCCGGGTAAACTTGGGAGTCTCCGATCTTCTCTATATTGGTACTTGAATTAACTCAATTTCCTTCCTCTTGATTCCGTCTCTTGAGAATTCGGGAGCGTTTTTTCTTGAGGTCTTATGGCTGGATGTCTTTCTAATTTTCGTCCGTTCGCAGACGACTTCCAAGCCTTCTCCGTTTGTCCCACTAGGCGACAAACCTCTAGCTTGCTCTTTCCTACGTCTGCACACCTCAGACGCTGACCCAAAAGTATCCAGTTCGTTCTCTCTGATGGCCTCAGGGCTTCTTAATGTCCCTTTTGTCTTCTCCCCTTTGTCCTTGGACAAAGGTCGTCCCCCACCCACAGAAAAGGAATAGGTTAGAAAGTTCTAGAAACACGTTAAAGACAAAGGAATTTAGGAGAAAATAAAATTTATATCTACCCCTATTTACAAAAACATGGCGTACCGCCACAATTCAATTTACATTTGTTAAAGAGACGAATGAATAAATAGATTTTAAAAATTACCTCGATCATGAATATACATTATGGCCGAAGCCACTTGAGCACCGATCATTTTGACTCGGGCTTCTTCGAAGGGTCCGTCATTTTCTAAACTATGAGTTATATCCTGTCCGTCCACAAAGTCGGAGACGAAACAGAAACTGAAGAAGACAATTATTATTACATAAAACCATAAAGTATTACTAATAAATCAAATGTAGAGTCAAAATTTACCTGGTATTTGTTTTGAAGAAACATATTAAAGAGACGATGTGGGGATGGCTCGATACGGTTGCCCACGCTTTTCGTTCTTTATTCAATTCGCGCCTCTATAAGTAAAGTCATTTTTTAAGTATATACTAGATACAAATTAAGAATATTCTGTAGACATTTGTAATTTATGTTTATACAACATTGGTTTATTTCCGCTTAGAGCATCATCAATAAATGATGTATGAATGCAGAGCCGTTACTAGGATTTTGGACGCCTATGGCCAAGAATAAAAATGACGCCTTTTTAATTTTTATTATTAAAAATAATAATAATAATTTTATTATAGTTATGTATTAATTAGTTATGTTTTAATGAAGGTGCCAATGGTGGGGGCCACATTGGCCATGTCCTAGTTACGGCTCTGTGTGAATGTAATGATTTTTTAATATCGAGAATAAACGTTTTATGTACTAACGACAGAATATGCTTATTAAATTATTTTATATTATATGGACTTGGTTGTCAAATAATTTTCTATTATTATAAGACCGAGAATATGAAAAACAAAGCTGAAAGCACACCTGTGCAAGACAAAAGCGCTTCTTCTCGACTGTTTTCAAAGCCACTTTTTGGTCAGAGTTTCTGGAGCGAGCCAAATAAACTGTTCCAAAAGCCCCCTTTCCAATTTCTTGAAATTCATAGTCATTAATAATGTCTTTATTCATTTTTGAAGAATCAACTCCGAACTGAGAATCTTCCGATTGACAATTCTAAAATCACAGAGTCATTTAATGGTAAACTCCGCTAAGTGAAGCATTAAGTGTATACCAAGAACGAGAACTTACCTGCGAATCGGAAGTCTCTGCTGTATTACAGCGACAACAACAGAATTTATAGAATACGTTTCTACAGAATTCTATAAATGTTCCTGTTTTCTTTAGATTCTTGCCATGGAACTGTGAATCCTCTTTTTTTACGGGGAGACACTTGGCTCCATGCAAATTTTCGTCAATCTAAGAAAAGTCAATAGTAAAAATCAACTACGCTTGAAACGTTATCGGAGAAAATATTTGAAAAAAATCATTAGAAAAGTCGTTATTAATTCAATATTAGTCACAAATGAGTTTGATTTTTCTAGAGAAAGACTTACATTAATGGGGTAATAATCTCTGTCTGGCTGACCATCCGGTACAGCGTTATCCTCTCTCCTGGAAAAAATTGATTAGTTTGTAATTAACATTAAATGAGTCTTAATAACAAATATAATGAGGATATTTACTTTTTCCTCTTTTCTTTATCACTCAACTTTCGCAAAAACATTTTTCTTACGCTTCGCAACATTTTCGCTTAGCAATTTCAACAATAGATTATTGTTAAAAGCAACTTATTGTTAAAGATTGTTGTAATTCATTATTATGAAATTACATTTAATATTTAATCACGTGATTAAATATATGAAATTACATTTGCGTATTAAAATGAGCTTTTGGAGAATTCTGTACAATGTCTCATCGCAGTTTTAATTGTAAATTTCTCTTTCGCTGCCATTAAACGAAAAGTTCAATATTTTGGATTTAAACGTCGGCCTGTCATAAAACTGCTTGAACATAACGAGAAATGAACATTATCCATTGATTAGGCATCAATCATAATCGCAGAACTTTAGGATGCCCATCAATCATAATCGCATAACGTCAGGATGGACGAGCGGTCTAAGGAGCCAGACTTAAGGTAGACACTTCCTCTAAAAGGGGGGTTCGTGCATTCTGGTCCACGATAGTGGGCGTGGGTTCGATCCCACTCCTGACACGAACTTTTCTTATGTGCGGTTGATTGAAAATGTGTATTTTAGTGTGAGTTAAGCTCCTGGAAGACATTTTGTAATTCGAAACAGTAATGCTAATTGGGTCAGAACTTTGCAACATATTGAATTCCGTTTTGAAAGCATCGGAAAAGTAGAGTAAACGTATCGAAACGTTGCAAAGCGTCGAGCAGAAACTCTGCACTTGCGTGAAGCACAGTTTCTGTTCTAAATTCAAAGCAAAAGAAGTTTCTGAATTCTACTGTCGCTGTCGCCTTCAATTGCATGAACGATGACAGGGCAAAGAAGGAAAACAGGCCCCACCGAGAATTTGAACTCGGGAACAGTTTGGCTTTTTGCCGGGAAGGAGTACGACTAATGCTATGTTTGCTCTAAAACAGCTGATGGAAAGGCACAGAGAAATGCAAGAAGGTTTGCGCATGGTGTTCATTGGTCTAGAAAAAACGTATGGTAGAGTACCAAGGCAAGAGATGTGGAGATGTTTGAGGGAAAAGAATGTTCCAGAAAAATATGTTAGGCTCCTCAAGGAAATGTACGAGGGAACAAAGACCCAAGTTAAGAGTAATGTGGTCACTACAGAAGGGTTCTTCGTTAATGTTGGTTTACATCAGGGATCGGCCCTTAGCCCTTATTTGTTTGACCTAATAATGGACGTGTTGGTGCTTAACGTGAAGTGTGAGGCTCCGTGGAGTATGCTGTTTGCGGATGATATTGTACTATGTGAACTTTCCCAAACAAAGGCTGAGAAGAAACTGGAAGATTGGAGGAAAGTTTTGGAAGAAAGAGAAATGAAGATTAGCACAACCAAAACAGCTTATATGACTCTGAATGGTAGAGACGAGTGAAATATTGAAATAAAAAATGTGCCGTTACCTTTTGTTTCGAGTTTTAAATATCTTGGGACATTTGTCGAGATGGGAGGAGGATTGAACTCGGAGGTACAGCATAAAATTTAATGTGGATGGCAGTGTTTTATGCTACAAGAAAGTGAGCTGCAATCTGAAAGGAAAATTGTATTAGTCAGTTATTAGACCTGCAATGTTGTATGGAGCGATGATATGAGCAATAACAAGAGCCCAAGAAAAAAAGATGGAGGTGGCGGAGATGAGAATGTTGAGATGGATGCGTGGAGTGTCGAGGAAGGATTGAATAAGGAATGATTTTATTAGAGGTTTTGTTAAGGTGGGCCCTTGAGCAAAAAATGCAAGAATGTAGATTGAAATGGTTGAGCCACGTAGCGATAATTAAGTTGGAAAGAAGATCGGAAAACTGTTAATAAAAAAAAAAAGAAAAAGATGAAGACCAAAGACGCGTTGGAAAGATAAGGTGGAAGAAGAGTTGAGCCAGAGGGGACTTCTGACAAACTTTATATTATGTAAAGTAAATTTTCAAAAGTATTTGCAAGAGATAATAAGAAGGTTCCTAAATGAAGGAAGTTATGCATCAAGTTAACAGTAATATGAATTCAAAATCTAATATTACGAAACGATTACGTTATTGATGTTTATATCAAAATATAAATTAATATCATATTACTGAACGTCGTTTAGTAAAATCTTTATAAAAAGTTTTAATTGGCATAAATTTAAGTTCTTGTAATTCTGAGTAACATTTTGAATAATGCAATTTTATTCTTATCAGCATAAAATTAAGCCGTAAAACTGAATTTAGCTTAATGGGGAAATTTCCGTGAACTTTGGCCTATCGTTTCGGAAGTTTTGCCATTACCTCACTGATAAGGAGAAAGGCTTAAGTTCAAAATTTGAGCTATTTAGACCCAGTAGTTTTTTCTCTACGAGCGTTTGCATTACCGGATGATGAAAAATGAGAATAAAATAGCATTTTTGGAGATTTTTGCAATCTTCAATTGTTCATATTTCGGCAAATGCTTTATACAAAATCTTGAAATTTTGCATACTATCTAAGAAAACAATTTTCCTTCGAATGAGAGGAGATGTTCGAAAGTACTACGTACAGTATCTAAGAATTCTTTATTGCATCGATACAACCCCCATTTTAAACTAAGCAAATAAAGTTACATAAAATTTGGACTATTTTTATGTTATTTACAATAATTTTATTTTATATTAAGATATATTTTACACAATTTAAAATAAATAATTACAATAAACTGTGTATAAAATTTAAAAAATAATAATAATAATAATAAGACTTGTCGTCGTATAAACACGTATACACAAGAATATATATTTATATATTCAAATATAAATTTTTCTTTAAAAAATCATTCGGATGCAACCGAATTATCAGAATCTTCGGCAAATTTCAAAGCAGTTTTATCAAAATTTGATCTCTGGTATGATTCTTTCTGAAGAATTGCCAAGACAACTCCGATGACCGTTGCTCCTATCAAACACCAATTCATCCAATTTGTACCTGTTACCAAGGATTTCCATTAGTAAAATAAATAAATATATTGTTATTATTAACTGTAAAATGTTTATACCTATGTTAGGAATTAAGAAAATTGCTAAAAATATCGATCCGAAAAAATTAACCAGAGTTTGCAACGTCACTCCTATCGTTCCTTCGGATATTGGGTAAGTTACTTCTGATGTTAATTCCATGTATAGTGGACCAGGAGAATATGACAATACTCCGATGATGATTACCACAGGATAAAGGATTTCTACAAATAATTTAGATAAGTATAAAAGACTATATATTCCTTAATGGCTTTACTTTATATATATATAGAGAGAGAGATATGCACCTAAAGATGCTGGAAGATAATGCTGATAAACTAGGGAATATACTATGCAATTGACGCATCCGATAGTCCACAAAATGACGAGAGTGAGTTTTATGTAACCTCCGACCAGATCGACAATCCTGCATATTATAAAATAAATAGCAATATTATAATATATAATATATATAATACAAAAGTAAATTAAATCTAAAAACATATTGTCTAAACAATAGGTGAGCGTGAGAGATTTTATTCTCATCATCACTTTTCTATCTTGAGTTCTCCTGTATTTATTTAATCGTATTTCCTCCAGGATATAGGATTAAATGCGAATATCTACATTGTATAGGATTAACAGGTATTACTCAGAAATACAGAAGAATATTGTAAACACAAACTTATTACCCATTCTCCTAGCGAATATGTTATTGAGTAGTGTACGATTAAGCCACTGATTGTTATTTAGTGGACCTTACGCCAATATATTATAATGATATAAATCTAGAAAATGTATTATAAAAACACCATTTTTATAGAATTCAAATTGAAAATAACTGATGAAGAATCTATGAAAATGGGTTTGGCTTATTGCAAGTGAATAGATGTATAATGCATCTTTATGGTAGTTCCCATAGAAACTTTCTCATCCCTAAGAGCAGAATGAATAATGATGAGAGCCGCAATTCGAATGCATATGGAATACAGTATTGCATCAATACAAAAAGATACACTTCAATCATTTTTATGATCGCAGGGTAGGGCACGTGCTCTGTTTACTCCCCTCTGTGGATGCCCATGCTATCAGTATACAGTTTAATTTATAGCGAAGTAATAATGAAAATAATAGTATTACCTTGCCATGAAAAGAGAAAGGATGCAACCGATTAATGTTGCGAATGTGGCCATTCTACTGGATTCATTCTACAGATAAAAAAAAATAAAATAAAATATTAAATTTCTTTTATAGATTCTCGTAATTAAGGATGCTTTACTTAATACTACAAATAATTTTTTATACTTTAAATATGTCACACCTCATGGGGGAGGTAGTTCAGAATGTGATACAATGTGACAAGGAGAGGGTCACTTTTCGCATTTACCATTAATCAGTATCATATATTACGTTAAATTTACATAAGAACAATAAATGTGTATAATACAGTGATTAGTAACACATTATAAACTGTTATCTCTGTTTAGTAGTGTAGAATTTATATTTAAATAATACAGATTCTGATGATGTAGACACAAGACACCAACATTTCCATTGTGTCAATTAACAAAATTAACGCAGTGTATTTAGTATAATAATTCAACAGACAACGTGGCAAAGAATGAAAGGGAAGAGGCTAAAAATATGAAAATTTAGTGTGGCATCATTTATGGACGGCCCTTATGTTTCAAGAATAGAAGATAATCTAATATATATTGTAAGAAAATCTTACCTGTGTGATATTTAACGATTCTAACGCAACCCCTAACATGCTAATCCAGTTAGCAAATGTCGAGTTAGTAATGGCATAACCCAAAGATATAATCCAGAAATTTGTATTTCTGTAAAGTAAATGTACAAATATAAAATGAATTAAGTAAACAAACAGCTACAGTATAATTAATACACATAAATTTAATTATACAAACTTTCTTAGAAGTTTAAAGGAAGTGATGAAGTCCAGCCTATCCAAATGAGCCGAAGCAGTAGGAGGTAGGGGAGGTTTTCCAGGAAAGTATATACAAATGAGTAGAAGTACTAACGCTGCCAGAATACATTCTGCGATTCGAAATTTAGATAATTACTTTTCACAAATTTTAAGGAATTAAAACACCTAAAAAACAATATGAATACTTACCAAAATACATCAGGCACATTATACGTTGTGTATGATTATGTACAAATGTCTTTAACTGTTCTACAAAGAAAATTTCATTGAAACTTTTAAGAAAGTCAAATGAATCAATGGGTTAAAAATAATAAATTTCCGCTTACCAGAAGTGTAATTTATACAACCGTGAGTCAAATTACCCCATCTGAAAAAAAATCCGTGTATATTATTATATATATATAGATTTAAATTTACATTTATAAAATGAATGTCAATAATAAAGATGCTTGCGTGTTTATGTGTATATATTACGTTTCATTGAAACATGGAGGTAAACCAGACGTATCTAAAATAACTGGGCCAAGAAGGAAACCCAAACAAACGCCCATATAATTGCATAATATGGATATGGAAGTGGCAGTTGTGCGTTGTTTAGTCGGGAACCATATGGAAGATAGAAGACTCGGTGCACCAGTTACGATTACTCCTGCTATTCCGTTCAGAATCTGAGCTACGTGTATTAATCTATACGAGAAAATAGAAAGTTTTGGTCGTTCAATTTACATTTTTTTAACACACGATTTCAAATTAGAATCAATTTACTTACGGTGTGGCAATTTCTGTCTTGTGTGAGATACATCGAAGTCCTGTTGCAACGAATACTAAGACGGAAGTTAATACTACACTCAGTCTAAGTCCTGAAGAAGTTCACAAATATATATATAAAGAAAAGTATATTGTTAACAATACAGTCTACACTCTTGCATAATAAAATCTAAAGCTATAAAATATGGGTATAAGCATAAGTCAGCAATATCAAGAATAATACCCATATTTATGTAAAGTTTTCTGCTTTTAATGATACATACATTGGCTCCCCCAACTTATTTACTTTGCCTTTCGACTCACTCTATAGTCCTTAGGTACAACTTTATAGTTAGATTTTTAATAGGAAATGAGGCAGTAAAATGAAAAAGACATTTCGTGAGGTGATAACCGGAGGATTCTATCGAAAGATAATACGAAAAATGATTATTTACCTATTTTATGAGCAGTAGAGGCAAGTTTTTTGGCGTGAAAATTTGGTAATTAATTCAAAAATTAGAAAAAATTCCCTTATATACAAGTAAATTAGTAAACAAACAAATTGCTGTATGTAGTTATTTCAATGTTACATCATCTCAAGAGTAAGGTTTATACATTAAAATACCAAAAAGTAATGGATATTATTACTTAATAATGCTCGATATTTGTGTAAGCCACACTTTAACTACTGTAAAATCATTTTTTTTTTCATTGTTAATTATGCCACAAAGTAATACGAGAGAGTACTTCCTATGGAATTCAAGAAGACAGCTGTTTATATTAGGAATTTGACTCAATTCTCTTATGATGTTATCAATTTGTGAGTATGGACTCAAACAAGTGTGACTCTACTAAACAAGAAACGAGCTAAATACTTTGTATATTTATAAAACAATACATTACCTCTTTTATTTAGAAACCAACAAATAGGAATTCCTAAAATGACAAATGGAATGTTTCCCCAATCAGCAAGCAAAGCGAGTGTTCCATCGTTCCAACCAAAGATTGCCTTTGCAGATTCTGGGATGGTACTCCACGTTATCCAAGCTAATGATTGGACTAAACATAATACCGAAAATAAAGCCAGGATCCACCATCTTCTCCTAAAAGTCTAAATGGATTAAACCGGAAGTTAGTAAATTAACAAGCGGGACATGAGAGTTTTTAAAATTACCAACCTGTACGTTAACGATAGAAGATTCGGTGTTAATACCTATACTATTGTAATTGGCTGGTGTAGAACATGGAAGAAGTTTCCGATTCTCGTCGTCTTTCTGTACTAGTAACTCTTTAGGTGTTGGTGTCATTTTTGAGTAATTTTATTTGCAAAATTTACAGGGGGTGATCCTAAAAAAAAAAAAAAAAAGACAATTTTAAGCATTTTAAATGACAATTTCTAAGGTATTTAACTTTAATTATGTAATTAAAAACTAACCCAACAACTAACACTAGGAAAGAAGTAATAGTTTTTTAAAGCAGTCTCATTTTAGCATGATCTAGTTCAAACCCACGCTTACGAAACCTCAAACAGGGCAACAAACAACACACGAAATCGAATTTGTTTGTTTCATTTTCTTTGTCTGACGTTTCTAATTATATTCTACACAATAAACAGGATGATATTTTAACATAATGCCGAGTAATGTCATTAAGAAATGACATCACATCCGGCAACCCCCCCCTGCATCAGCGATATCAAATCGTAATATAGGAAATTTTAACACTTACCTATACACAGGAATATATATAGATTTTCGATGGCATACAAAAAGCAATTGTGTGTGTGTTTAGGAAGGACTCTGTACTGTTGCTATGTGTAAATAGCAGCTGTTCTACCAGCACGTCACTTTGCAGAAGTTATATTGACAGTATCTACTTTAGAAAAAAATATAGAAACGTAAGGTTTATACCCCTATACATTACTTATTTTAATAATTATAATTAAGAGGGGGGATGTGTACAGGTGCAGTTAACGTGTTAGTATAACTCTGTACAACGCATCTTCACTCAGTGAATGTTGAAAACCGGTTGTGTCGAATGGAATGACGTCACACTTCGATCATATGATGTGTGACCTTTGACGAAACAGTTTTTTTTTTTATTATTATTTTAAAATAATTCAGAGTCAAGCGGGACGAGGTCATTACTGATACACACAACGTTAGAAGTTCTTAAAAATAAACTTTCGTTGATTTGTAAAATAAGTATTATGTGAGATTATTAAAGTGATGAGTGAATGTTTAGGGGGGGATTTCCTATTAAATAGGTCAATAATTGCTTTGTTTATATTGCAAGCTGCTTATTTTTATAGAGTAAATGCGTTGTTAAATATTATAGTGTTTTATATTATGTAAATATTCATATAATAGCTTGGAGAATAATGTTAAATATATTCGAATTATGTTGAGAGTTCATGTAAAATTGTGAAATTTTATAAAATAAAGTTTCAAAATAATATTATATTATTTAATTCCGTAACTAGATAAAGTGTATTTTATTGTGTAATGTCATAAATTATAATAAAAACTTTACAAGTTTTACTTTCCATGCTGTTATGTATACTTCTGTATGTGTTGGTGTGTATTTCGCTTAATATCTCAGGATGGGGGTGATTATTAAACACGAAATTTCGCATGATAACTTGTGTGTAAAGGGCATTAATACTATTAAATTTTGGTTGTTAAAGGTTGAGGAGATAAGGAGATAAAGGGAGGTCACGTGTGGGTGGGGTTTATTATTTAAAAAAAAAAGTTTAATTTCTCTTTCTGTCTATTTATTTATTTATTTATTTAGCTTTGATCTGCTTTCTTTCATATAACAGACATTTCTAACCGGAGAGAACCGGATGTTTTTATAACAAATTAAGATTTTATTCACCCGTTTACTGTTATAATTTATTAAATATAAACAATTTTAAAGAAAGTTCTTAAAGTTTATAAGCTTGAGATAAGGAAAATGTTGATGTTAATTTTAAAAGAGGGAATTAGAACAAGTTTTAGTAATGAATATCAAGTAGATTTTAATCCTTTATAGGTCATTTTTATTCTCTTGATTGGACTTAGACACTATATTTATATCCTGTACTTTTTGTTTTGCTCTGAATTTCGTAGAAAAATATCTCTAATTAGGTTATTATATGCAATTTATTCAACCTTTTAATCAAGAAGAATTTTATTTATATTATTGGAAATTACTTTCTTGAATTCTTCATATTGTCAATTGCTCCTCGAATTCTTCTTGATGAATGGGATTGATAGAGGCAGCAGCATCGTAAGATGAATGGGGATGTAAAATATAGTGAATAAATATAGCAAATGATAATGATGAAGCTTACACTGATTAATTAAGAATAATTCAGCAAGGGATTAATTATTCCTTTGCCTATTTCTTCTCCAGATCTTGATGAATGGGATTGATGGAGGCAGTAGCATCATGGAGTGAATGGAGCAATAGAGCATCTATAGTGTTCTAGTGTATATAAATGGTTTTAATTTAATAGAATTACAAAAAAAATGTACCAAATTTTTTAATGTGAAGAGCTTCAAGACAACAGGAAAATAAGAGAATTTAATACATTCCACAACGTAAATAAATAGAAATGTTTTTATATATTGGTTATACACTGGGAAATTTTTGTAAATTTATGGATCGAGGACGGAGATAAGAGTGTTAATGATTGACGTCACGTGGTTATTATCATTGTTTTCAATATCGAAACCACATAACATTGATAAATACATTTTGTTTATAAAGTTGTCAAGTTATGTAACTTGTTAATAAAATAATTATTTAAAAAACTTTAAAGTGATTTAGCTTAATCACTAGAACAATTTTCTTCATGCTGAATCACCGATTATTTAAATTTTAATTGTGTAAGACGTAAAACTGAGTAGGCTGTATTGAGTGATCTTCGCCATATTGGATAGTAACGCTTTACTCGCCACGACGCGCGATGTTCGCGACGGCGTCGTTTATAATCTGTTCGCTGATATATATTAGATAAGAGAGTTAATTAATTCATAAGATAATTGTTTGGAAACCCAAAATGAACATTATTTTTTTTTCTAATTTAAACGTTAATTTACGAAAATCAATCGAGACCAAGAAAAGTGATGCGACGCGTCACGTCGCGTCGCGTCGCTTAACTGGACTTTTCTACATGTTGAACAGTGGACTCTCGATATAATGAACACTTAAAGAACGAAGCTAAATCATTCACTAAGGATTAATTAATTTAATTAATTAATTAGCGAATGATTTAGCTTCGTTCTTTAAGTGTTTATTATATCGAGAGTCCACTGTCCAACATGTAGAAAAGTTGAGTTAAGCGACGCGACGCAACGCGTCGCATCCCTTCTCTTCCTTAAATAAATGCTTGAAATAAAATTTAATTTACATTTTATAATACGATAATTTTACTGTAAAATAATATATATTTTTAATATATAAAATTGGGTTTAATATCAATATATTTCTTCTAGTATATAAAGAAAACTTACCTTTTAATTACATGTTTTTAAATAAGATGATTAAATATGTTTATAATTAAACATATTTTACAGCACTTTAATTATAATTAAGCAGGTACTAAATGAGGATTTCATCGTTAAATCAATAGATTTTATAATTGAGATATCTTTGTATGACGTCTACCTTTTACAATTGTTACGTCAAGAAATATGTGACCATGAACTTAAACATTGTCATTTATTATCTTTTACCAGAATAAGATAATTAATTCTGTTCACCTTTTTTTTATGTGTTAAAAATAACATATTATTCATTAAATTTATAAGACAATTAATTATTCATCTTAATTTATAACGAAGAACAACCTCCAAACAACGGCTATTTTTTTTTATATTCCCTTCGGTGTCCGTTGTTCAGAGGTTCACCTGTACATAAAGGAAACTGTTTCTAAATAGCGAAGTAATAATGAAAATAATAGTATTACCTTGCCATGAAAAGAGAAAGGATGCAACCGATTAATGTTGCGAATGTGGCCATTCTACTGGATTCATTCTACAGATAAAAAAAAATAAAATAAAATATTAAATTTCTTTTATAGATTCTCGTAATTAAGGATGCTTTACTTAATACTACAAATAATTTTTTATACTTTAAATATGTCACACCTCATGGGGGAGGTAGTTCAGAATGTGATACAATGTGACAAGGAGAGGGTCACTTTTCGCATTTACCATTAATCAGTATCATATATTACGTTAAATTTACATAAGAACAATAAATGTGTATAATACAGTGATTAGTAACACATTATAAACTGTTATCTCTGTTTAGTAGTGTAGAATTTATATTTAAATAATACAGATTCTGATGATGTAGACACAAGACACCAACATTTCCATTGTGTCAATTAACAAAATTAACGCAGTGTATTTAGTATAATAATTCAACAGACAACGTGGCAAAGAATGAAAGGGAAGAGGCTAAAAATATGAAAATTTAGTGTGGCATCATTTATGGACGGCCCTTATGTTTCAAGAATAGAAGATAATCTAATATATATTGTAAGAAAATCTTACCTGTGTGATATTTAACGATTCTAACGCAACCCCTAACATGCTAATCCAGTTAGCAAATGTCGAGTTAGTAATGGCATAACCCAAAGATATAATCCAGAAATTTGTATTTCTGTAAAGTAAATGTACAAATATAAAATGAATTAAGTAAACAAACAGCTACAGTATAATTAATACACATAAATTTAATTATACAAACTTTCTTAGAAGTTTAAAGGAAGTGATGAAGTCCAGCCTATCCAAATGAGCCGAAGCAGTAGGAGGTAGGGGAGGTTTTCCAGGAAAGTATATACAAATGAGTAGAAGTACTAACGCTGCCAGAATACATTCTGCGATTCGAAATTTAGATAATTACTTTTCACAAATTTTAAGGAATTAAAACACCTAAAAAACAATATGAATACTTACCAAAATACATCAGGCACATTATACGTTGTGTATGATTATGTACAAATGTCTTTAACTGTTCTACAAAGAAAATTTCATTGAAACTTTTAAGAAAGTCAAATGAATCAATGGGTTAAAAATAATAAATTTCCGCTTACCAGAAGTGTAATTTATACAACCGTGAGTCAAATTACCCCATCTGAAAAAAAATCCGTGTATATTATTATATNTAACTGACTTTAGGGACATGTTACATATAAAATAGAATTAAAATTTTTAATTATATATTATAATAATCAGGTTAAATCTCAGTAGTTTAATAGTATCGATCAATGTGCTCAATATATCGATCTTCGATTGCTAAAACAATAGAGTCCCGCTTTAACGACTGGTATAATAATCTATTATCATTAAGTACAAATATCATACTTAATTATTATATTAATATTTCGTTGATAATCACTACAATAGATATATATTGTATATAGTTAGAACTGTTTATCAGAAACCTGAGAGGGCTCGCTTTACGACGGTATGTTTGGAGGGTCGACCATCTCTATATATTAGTACGGGGTGACCAGAAATCGATTAACCGTGTTTATTACAGGGAATTTAACAAATTTTGTCCGATCGAAACTTATTTCTGTATACGTAATCTCGTATTATGACGTCAGACTTACGGGTTCGTTTTACGACGGTTGGTTGAAAAGCCGGCATTTAATTAGATAAGAATGCAGATAAATTGTCGAATTATATCTTAAAAATTAATAAATGATAAATGAAGATAGGAATAAAAACATCATTGTAATTAAGGAAGTGAGGAATTTAATTTTAATTAACTTTAAATTGTTTCTTATTTAATTTTATAACCAAAACTATTATTGCTTGTAAATGACGTTTTAAATGGTTATTATTAATTTTTTTTTATTTTATATGCTTGTAACACATTAAAAATGCCGAGTTATATTGATATAATTAGCATTAACATTTAAATAAACTTTTAAATTATTGATAATAATAATATTATTATTATTATTTGAAGTACAACATTAAAAAATAAATTGCTGAAAATTGACTAAGAGCTATTGATTTTTATTTTTAAAAAAATGAAAGAATATTTTATTTATTTAAATTTTAAAAAATTATGCTCGACGTTCCAAACGCCATTGTCAAACTTCTAGGCTTACAGGAAGGTGGCGCTTGAACGTTCGACGTATACGTTTACGCGTTGAAAACGTCGGCCGCAACCTCTCTATTGTTTCTATGGCATTCAATTATTTTCTAGTACAGTACATAGAAAATTGCTAATATAAATAACTACACATGTTGTTGTCTAGTAATTTGTCTATCAAGATGCTCTTGAAGTAAATATCAAGTATCAAGACCTGAAGTTCGGCCTTAATAAATACTAGCAAGATTGAGGCCGAAGTTTTCATCTGTAAAACGTGAACGTCGAACGTCGAGCGCCGCTATCTTGTAAGAGGCGCTCGACGTTCGACGTTCACGTTTTACAGATGAAAACTTCGGCCTCAATCTCGCTACTGTATATGATTCATCTACAGTACAGAATGCCTTGAAAGTCAAATAACCAAATTGTTTAACAAGAAATTCGTGTAGGTATTTTGTGATTTTTATATTGAACAAGATACTTGTACCACGTTTCTTGTTGTTGACGTATTTTATATAATTATTGTAGTTTTTACATGGTTAACTGACTTTAGGGACATGTTACATATAAAATAGACTAAGAAACAATTAGATGATAAAGATAGAGATTATTCATCCTAACCATTAAAGGTTCTTCAGTAGAATCTCTTGCCTTTTAATTTTAAAATACACAATGCAACAGTGAAAAAAACTTTTCTCGAAAATGTAGGCATTCTTTATGTATTTCGACCACCTAAATTCGAAAATGATACTCAAAACATCGTATCACCACAGTTTTTGCACAAATCGCATATTTTGCCAATAATGATATCATATATATGTACATGTATATGGCATACGAATCATGCAGAAGTAAAATATAAGTTTAAAACAACAACGTATTGAAATATATACACAGTGAACAGATGCATACAGAGAATGTGGTACAAAACATGCACTAATATCATTCATTGCGTGCTTTCTTAGGCCCCTGCTTTTCCTCTTATGGGGAATTTCCGTTATGTGCTCACGGTGAAGCATCCAGCAGTAGTCGCCCATCATCCGAACATCCCAAGTTCCCTGGTATCGTCGTTCCATGTCCTTGATATCCTGATGGAATCTTTCACCCTGTTCCTCACTTACAGCACCCAGATTTGGAGGAAAAAAGTCAAGGTGCGAATTTAAAAAAATGTAACTTCAAACTCATTGAGCATCCGAGTATTTTGAATTTCATCAGCATGTTCTCAACCATGTCGATATATTCTGGGCTACGATTGTTTCCCAGAAAGTTTGAACCACACACTTAAAGACAGTCCAGGCTTCTCGCACCACGGCATTCATTGAATGAAGGAAATCTTCATCTATCGTTATTTTCCGAATATCGGGACCAGTGAACACGCCCTCTTTCAACTTAGCATCTGACAGGTTGGGGAACTTGTAACATAGATATTTGAAACAGTTGCCACACTGATTTAATGCTTTGACAAACTGTTTCATTATGCCCAATTTGATGTGCAGAGATGGTAAGAGTATTCTGTTTCTTTCCACTAGAGGGTCACACTTAATATTTTTGTCCCCCTGGAACCAATTCCAACCTTCGAGGCCACCGTTTTTGCTCCCAATGTTTGTCACGAGCTCGACTGTTCAATTCACAGATGAAACAGGGGAACTTGGTATATCCTGATTATTGTCCTCAACACTTTGAAATCACCACACACCATCCAATTGTGATCCTCATAATGAATGGTAGTAAGAAGTGCCTTAATGTTGTCATATGTTTCCTTCAGGTGCACAGAATGGCCGACAGGTATTGAGGCATTGACGTGTTTTCGTGTATATTATCATTATTACAATATGCGATTTGTGCAAAAACTATGGGTGATACGATGTTTTGAGTACAATTTTCGAATTCAGGAGGTCGAAATACATAAATAACGCCTATATTTTCGAAAAAAGTTTTTATGATATTACAATTTGTTGCATTGTGATATGAATAACACAGCAATCGAGACTTCTAGAGTTGTTAACGGACTTTTGGGCCATCCTAATGATTGATGTACAGTTCAATTTAGTATTTTCAACGTTCGTAATTTTCCTTTTCGTATAAATTGCGTGTCTATTCATCATTCTTGATCACGAATATATTTAAAATTGGAAAAAAAATATTGGTAAAAATTATTACTATGGTTAATTTTGTTGGATTATTATTATTTTAAAAATTGGAATTTAGTAATATACACGTGCCTGTATCTAAAAAAAGGCAGTTAAGTATTGTTAAATATTTATCTCTCTCTGTTAACTGATTTTTGGACCACCCTCTCTTATGAAAATGATACAGATTTTATTATAATTATCTAAATTAATTCTTTTTTTTTTTTTTTTAAATAACAATTTACTGTTGATTTAAAGTAATATATGTTAAATTTTCCATCAATATCACGCGAGTTTATGTGTCAAACAGCTTAATAAGCGAATCAATGATACAATGAAACGGATTGTGTCATTGACAAATATGTAATTGGATAGTTAAATATTTAAATTTACTTACCAATTAAAAATAGAAAACGAATTTTATAAGATTCTTCCTGAAAATAGTTGAAAAATTTAACACTTTTTCTTATTATTAAATAAAATACATGTATAATAATAATAACAACAAACGAAAACACTTTGTGTATATTAGATATAAGTAGTTGGTTAATAGTTGTGTATTGACTTAAGATTATCACAAAAACGAGATAACAAGAGCTTTCTTTATATGAAAGATGGAAGATGAATGTTCGAAGTAATCAATAGTTGTCATGACTACTGAAATAAGTCACGCACTGTCTATTCGATTCACTTGAATAACGCAATGATAAAGTAAAAATATTGAACAAGTTTTCATAACTTGAGACTAAGCAAATAATAATTTTAACTGCACTATTACATTCCTTTATCTTCACACCTATAGTTTCACCTTTTCTAAATTGAATTCCTTTAGAAAAAAAAAATACCATAAAACATTAATGCATTATGTATTAATAATGTGGTAGAACCTGTAAACAACGGACACTGACGATAACATAAACTATGAATATATATATATATTGAATGCATTACATTGTTATAATAGAAGAGAATGTGAATTTAAGTAAGGGATTGAATCAGATAGTGATTATTTCTAAACATACCGGTAAATTATTACTCGTTCATCTTGCTTTATAAGGGATTCGTATGCAAATAGGAATCTTAATTTACATTTATCAAAGAGTCCAAGGGTCAATTTTAATAAATTAAACAAAGGGCAATACACTAAAAGTGATGACCCTCATACAAAACGTCTATACATACTTCTTTCATGAAAAAGTACTTGAAATCTCTTGAAATATTTAATACAATATTAATATATTTTAAGAGATTTTTAATTATTAGATGTTTTTAGATCTGTTTTTGTATAGATAATAAATGCCAGAAAGTAATTTCGTAAGGAAATATCAAGCAATTTCCCTTTAATGTGACGGAGAGGAACACAACTTTACCTTACAAAATTACTTCATCTCGTCTATTATCACTATTTTATGTATTGTTTTCGTTTATACTTTTGTAAACTGAAAGTATTTTAATCATATTTTATCACTAAAATATTCTAAAGATCGACTTTAAAAAATCTGTAATAGTAAACACAAATTTATTTAAGATTTTTGAGTAAATATTATATCTAAACTATTAATGTTATCATTGTTTATCGAGTAACTTATTAACCAATAAAAAACAATAAAATTTTTTCTTATCGGTGTTATTTAAATCACAAAAAAGAACAATTAAAATAATTGATTTTCGATGTTTTACTTGCGAAAGAAAAATATTTGATACTGATTTGATACTGCGTTGAATAGCATTTGTTCTTTAACCATTGATTTTTGAATTATAAGCAAAGTATAAAATAAATAAAGTAATTATTAATTTATCTATTAAAATATAAATGAAATAATGCTGATAAAATACAATTCCCTTATTAAATTTTTTAATTATGGATGATATAATGTACACTTGTGTATAAATGTGGTAACAAACGTATTGTAGGAAGTATTTGGTGAATCGGACGACAGTTTGTATACGGGTACGTCATGCAATAAGGGAGTGATTAATCGCTTAAAATGAAAAAAAAAAAATAATAATAACTTTAAAGATATGCACGCTTTTCCAAGAATACCCGAAACAGATCCTCAAAAAAAAAACGAGGTTAAAAGGGAGTATGACCACTTGTGACGACCATACAGCACCCACAGTGGGAAGTCATGCTGTGTAACAGGTTCTGGAGAAAGCTTTGGAGCAATAAACCTTATTCCTTCACAAAAATGGAGGTCGATTTTGGATGGAGTGGCGTGCTGCAATGGATCTCTCCAGAGCATTCCAGATATAGGCTAATACAGGGTGATCATAATGAAAGTTGTCCTATTCAAAGGACTGTGTAGCTCCAAACAATAAGCCGACTGATAAGAAAATTTGTGACACGCTACTGAAAAGGATTATTGCAAAGAAAACTTTTAGTTTCAGATTTCTTTTCTACAGAGTAAATGGCGCCGAAAAAACAAAACAAAAACATAACGTCAAAGCATTTATTCATTCGTATGACAACATCAAGCTTTTCGAAGCATTAAAATTAAAAGTTTACGCTAAATACTTTTGTCCAAGTTTGATCTTAGATACGATTCTTTCAGGAAAATGGCTAGTATTAATCCAATTATCGCAGAACCGATCAAGCACCAATTCATCCAACTAGTATCTGTTAGATAGAATAAACAATAGTAAATTTACAATTATTTAATTGTTAGCCGATGTTTAATAATAATAATAATAATAATTACCTGCATTTTGTAATGCAATCAGTGCTACAAATACAACTCCGAATAGGTTAGATAGAGTTTGAAGTATTAGTCCCAAAGTTCCTTCAGAAATTGGATAAAACGTTTCTGATACTAATTCCATATACAGTGGAGTGGGTATACATGTTAATACTCCGTTAATAATGACAACAGTGTACAAAATTTCTAGATATAATACATTAAAATTACATATATAAGATTTGAAATTCTCTCTTTTGAATAAGTACCATACGTACCTTGAGATGATAAAATGATTCCTGTGAAAATAAGAGAGTAAATTATCAAGTTAATGCACCCAATAACCCATAATACGATAAGGAATAGCTTGATATAACTTCCTTTTAAGTCAATAATTCTGCAAAAACAAATATAACTAATTTCTGTACGTATATCAGTAATTTAATAGAGAATAAATAAAGAGATCCTATTCGAAATTCTACAGTTATCCCTCATTAGTTACCATATTAAATAAATTAATAAAGAATGAAATCATATTAAACAAGTACTCACTCACCTTGCCATAATTAACGAAAGAATGCAACTAATTATAATACTTATTGTATTCATTTTATTAATTTCAATCTACGAAAAACAATTAAAGAAATTTAAATAAATCAATATAATATTAATATATACTCTGTAATAAATTTCAGTAAAATATGTTCTTCACCACCATTATGGGCTTTGCCGAATCCAAAAAAAAAAAAGGCCCTCGTAATGCCCTCGCGGTGGATATAAGTAGTTGGTTAAT
>NW_019384304.1:340467-357859 GCF_000671375.1 Centruroides sculpturatus
TTTAAAAAAAATAACAATAATAATAAAAATTCTTAAATTATATCAAATTTTTAATATAAAATTTTGTTTATAATACTTTTTCATAATAAAAATTTAAATTAAAATAAGGAAAATGAGGAATAAAAATTAGAAATTAAAGATGAGATGTCATCAATATTCAAAGGCCCAGGAGGGGGCAAAAACATAACGAAATTTTCAGTGTTTTTATTTGTATATGTTAGACTCTTACTACCAATCAGGCCAATTTTAACCCACGATTGGCCTGAAAAAAAAGGCCTTCTAGGTACCAACAGAGCGAAAAGAGTAAATCAATATTCAAGTCCTACTCCATTATCTTATGCAGCGATATAAAAGGAAAAAAATAAAATAAACTACAGATAAATGATAAAAATAAAGAACTTCATCTTCAACAAAACTTATCTCAATTGACCATTTCTAATTTCCTCTTCAATCATTTTTCCCATTATACATGAAAATTACCTTTTTCCTCAATTACTGCTGTAGTAACAATTGGTATTGTAATAAATAATAATAAAAAAAATCTAATATTTTATAGAATAAAAACCGAAAATATTCTTGAATATTTAAAAAATTTATACAATTATCGATTTTACTCTTTTTTTTAAAAAAAAATCGATGATGATTTTTACCACATCATCCAATAGCGACTACCATTAACGATCTTTTGAAGAATTTTTATTTTTATATTTTTTAATATAAATTTTCCACATGGAATAAATTCTCGTTATGGATAATAAATGTACTTAACTATGAACCTCTTGTTGGTAGGATATTAATATTCATGCAGTGGTAAATTATCGGCTTCGACACTAGTAGAGCAATAATGCAATTTCAATTAATAAAGAAATATTTAATGAATTATTCAAAGCACGGAAATAAGAGTGTCAATATTACTTAAATTTATCATAGTTTATATTGTTTTATTTACAAAAATTTTTTAAAAATCACGGGGGGGTTTTTAATGCGAATTGCATACGAAATGATTTACTTAATTGTAAATTAGACACGTAAACTTAATGTTGACAAATTGCCGTATTTGAGAATATAGTTTTACTGCTGGTAATTTCGTTAACGACACTTAATGTTTGCGTACTGATTTCCCAATGGTGTAGCTATATGTAACAACGAAATATATCATGGATCCATGCTTCAAGTAAAGAAAAACGAATGAAAAAAAAAGTAGGAACAAGGGTTTCAACTTCGTCTTCGATTCTAGTGAGGTGACAGTTTTCATAGCTATGGAAACTAGGACAGCTGTAAAGGTCACACACAATGGAGCCTTCTCTCTTATACTTTAACCAATCCTAGAACTCGTATAAAAACGATTTTTTTAAAACATTAATTTGATTTGAATGTTTTTTTCTTTTAATTATATTTCTGTTTAAATCTTAAGAGGCTACACACGATTGGTTAAAATATCGATGATACGACAGATTCTATCCAATTATGTTACTCCATGGAGAAAAAGTAATGCATGAAAAACCATTGAAAGGATTAAATTGTGAATTATAAAAAAGTATTTTCAATAATTAAATACCGCAGAATTTTATTAAATTTTGAATAATTTAAATTTATTACAGTTTATACCTTGTATAAATTCAAATGGTAGAACCCACCACGGATCTGTTAACCACGAAATGTAAAGAAATCTGCAGATATTACCGAAAAGTCCAATGCATAGAACCTGAGAAAAAAAATATTAGAAAATAAATTTTTTAAAATTATAAACAACTTTTATAACGTATAAAAATTACCTTTGTGTGTCCTATTTGTTTTATGAATTTAAAACTAAAAAAATAGGCGAAAATTTCGGATACGTGGTTTATAACGGATGCCACACCGAAAAGTGTAGGTGTACCACCTAAATCTTGAAGATGCCAAAAGAGAAAAGTGAAAACTAATCCAATTCCGAAACCCATAAACCATGTTACGTATAGAAAAGCTGCGTAACGTATTGTTGCAAAAGTGCGAAGAACATCTAACCATTCTGATAAATGCTGAGTTGTTTGAGCGAATACTTCACTCTACACGAAATAAAATTTAATAATTAAAACCACGAAGTAAATACTTTCCATTGAAACTTAATGATGTCTTACTTTAGCTGGAGCTGTTCCATCTTCAGTTTTAATGGGTTCGTTTGTTGCTATCTGGGTTTTAACAGCACCCATGGGTATATTTTCTTCTACAGATTCGTAATCAAATCGAAATTGTGTTGCAGAGATAAAGGCACAGCCCATTAACACAGAAAAAGTGGCGAAGCAAATAGTATAGTTCCTTTCACGTCCATGAGGTTCGCATGGATGATATGGAAACACTTTAGATTGATCCAAGGCTATACCAACAAAAAACATGGCTAATCCCCATCCTAATGAACCGAACATTCTTTGTTTTCCATAATTATCTATATTTTCACCCAAAAAACATAAAGTAGCAGAATCAGCTAATGTAATTGCTGGTGCACTAAAAAATTCTCCGAGTACAATTAAGAGGAGGAGCAAGAAGAACACCTCTTGAACATCTTCTCTCTTGTATACCATGGAGCTGAAAGGTGGCGATACGTACGAATTGTCTTTATCAGTGTTAGCATTTGATGTATAATCTACAGTTTGGGGTGATTTCCCTACTACAAAACGTACCGGAAGTTGATCATTTGCCTCACGCACAACTCTTTTATATCTGATTAACAAATCTATAGGTTTGTTATGAATATTTATTTGAGCATCAACGTTTCTTTTATTTCTTTCTTCTTCGGGATCGTATGGAATTTGGTAAGTGCTGCCATTTTGTACGACAGTATCTTTACTATTTAGATCATATTTTTTATCTATTTCGTTTTCAGTTTCGTACAAAATTGGAAGGGAAACATTTGATAAGTCATTGTATGTTTCAATGCTTCTTTTATCCCTTTCAGCATCGGGTTCGTAATAAACATTATGTGTAGCATTAGACATCATGCAAGAAGAAGCGGGCGGTTGGATAAAATTAAGTGCCAGAGTGAAAATAATCCAACAGCCTAAGGAAAAGAGTAACATTGTCTTACCTTTACGAAACCTATCAGCAACATTTCCCCATAGAGGAGCGCTGAGAAATTCTACAAAAGGACGGAAACCAATTAACATACCGCTCTGTTCGGGATTCATTCCTAATTGCTTAAAGTAAACACCCAAAAGGGGAAACAGAGAACCGAAAGCAGAAAAGAAGAAGAAATAAAACAGTTTAGACACTAATAAATCTTGATTGACTGCAGTCAATAGATTATCGATGACGTCTCCTTTCCCTGTAAATTGTTTCTTATCCTCATTTAAATTTCTTTCTTGATGATAAGTATTTGGTTGCTTATCATCATCTTCCTGTTCGTTCTTCATTTCACTTTGATCCATCTTTCTTCTATGACACTCAAAACTTCCTTCCTTAATAAATTAGATTTTTATCTTGAAATATTCTCAATATTTAGCATTACTTCTTAGCAAAATTACATTAGTTTGCCCACAGATTTACTAAATTCTAAAGTTTTTTTTTAAGCTCGCATATACTAAAATTAATGGTTCGAATTTACATATAAACACAATGAAGTCTACACGTTTAACAACGAATATAACTTATTTCTTAATTAAAAACATTATTTTTTTTTCTTTTTAAAATACAAATATTGTAGATCAGGGAATTATTATTATGAATGAGCACAATTAATCGATTTTATAACAAAAAAATTAAATTAAATTATTTAAATTTAGGAATAAATTTAATTAAGATATTAACGAAAATGCTCTTTAATCTGTTTAATGTAATGAAACACTATCAATTGCTTAATTAGTTTTAGTTTAAAAAATATATACAGTAGAACCTGTTCAAAACGGAAAAAGATGTTCGATACAGTGCGTGTCCGGTTTACACAGGTTTTAGTATTACATTCAAACCTCTGAACAACGGAAACACAAAACTTGACCGTCGTTTGGGGGTTACTATGTATTCATTTTATAAAGAATACCTGAAGAAATGGTCGCCGTTTAGAGGTATCCGTTATTGGAGGTTCGACTATAAGCTTTAAACGAATAAAATGTCATTAAAATAGTTAAAAAATTAAAATAATTTTTATGTAAATGTATATTTTTTTTCTTGAAGTAAAAATCAAATTAAATACTATTAAAGATAAACTAAATAATTTATTCAGAATTTTTTTTCAGGTTTAAATAACGAAACGAGGACGAAAAAGTATATAAATTTCTCTTCTTTTTATATAAAAGAATGGAAATTTTCTTTCGTATCTTCTATATAAACACATTCTTTACTGTCAAAACAAGATTTGATATCAAAGAAATTTATGTACTTTACTTCTAAGATGAACAGAAATTTTTTAAATGTATTTATTTATTTATTTATTTTTAGGTTTTGTAAAATATGAATCGTGTTAAAATACATGTTTATCGTTTTATTTTGTGGTATTTTAAAACTTTATTTATTATTTTCTACGTATATATACGGTATTATCTATGAGGGGAAAAAAATAACTATAAAATATGAGTTGAAACATAAAATTTTTATTACTTAATTCCAACAACATTTTCTGAATAAAATTCTTATATAATTTTGTAAATTGAAAGGGAAAGGATTATATATATATATATATATATATATACGTATATAAAAATTCACTGTACACTTTAATATATGAGCAATAATTTAATTATGATTTTATACCTTTATACAACTACATTAGCTTATACAATAATTGGATTACACAGATATGAAGAAGTGTTTTTATATTCCTTTTTTCAAGAATAATTACTCGTTCACTTGTCACTTTTTAAATATTTTCTGTACTTTTGGAGGAAAAATATTTAATAATAATAATATACAATCATTTTGTGAGTNTGAATAATAATAATAAAAAAAAACATTTTCTCATGTTATATAGATGAACATTCTCCTCCTTCTTAATCTAGAGCTTAGAAGTAAAGTAGAGGATTTTTCCTGTCATCTTATCCAAGTTTTGACATATTGCATGTCATCTTATACTTGATATTATCAGTCAAACTGAGGAAGTTCTCAAAATATCTTGATTACATAATTTAGAAAAATATCCTATTTATAAAATAAAATTTAAATACATAAAAAAAAACTGCACGGTTATATAAATTTTTATCCCTTTAAAGAAGCTAATAGAATATTCGTGTGACAATAAATCAATAAAAATTTAATTAATTAATTAATTTATTTATTTGTTTAGAAAGATAAAGAAACTTAGAACATGGCATCTAATTACTACAAAGTTAATGATGAGTTTAAGTGAGAGATGCTAATGAAGAATTTAATTTCATTACCATGGCTTAAATAGTTGAAATGAACGTAGTTTATTTGATAAATGAGATTTTATTTTTATCCATTTTATCATTTGTAAAGAAAATGGTGCTTAAAATGGCATTTACATCTTTATGTTTTTAATTAATTTGTCATACAAGTTTTCATTGTATAATCATAATTTATGTTAATGATAATGAGTCTGTTCTTTGTGATACTTAACATTAACGAAATAATATTTACTTTTACTGAAATTTATCTACAGAATATAAATTTTTTTTTAAAAATGTATAAATTTAAGTTTAAATAGCAATTTATTGTCATAAGAAGTGATTATTTAATGTTAAGTGCTACGTTATAAAAAGAAGAAGAAAAAGGAAACTTGCAAGATACTTTAGTATTTATAATTAAAAATCAATTAGTTTCACTAAAAGGTTAAAAGAGTATTACCTCCAGGTACTGAGAGACTATTTCCTGTGCTCTGATATTCATAAATATCCTGGCTTTTTTCCTGCATATTCTGCCTGGATAATGATTTTGCCATTGGATTAGCGGGTACACCATGAGGAGCCAGATGACTAGTTTCCTCTAGGATGGTATCTGGTTCGTGCTCGTCTTGAAACGAAGTAAAACCCTTATCGCGCCGGTAATAATTAATTAAAATAAAGAGAAATAATACGATAAGACATGCGAATCCGTATCCACGAAACGTCACGCGTGTTCCTGTAAGGGTGGAACAATAAATTTTTTACTAATATCGATCGCAATTGTATGGAATGAAAAGGAAAACCAACCAAAACTATTAACGAAAAGACCGCCGATGATAGCTCCACACCCTTTTCCAAGTCCATGATGTATACCCTGTAGAACTCCTTGGGCAGAGGATCTCAATTTGGACGGGGTGGCTTGAGTGATGTAGGAACAACAAGCGGCCCAAACAGCGGCGTGTGTGATACCTGTATCATTAACAACTTTATAATTATCTACCTAATAAACATGTTAATTAAATTAAATTATATTTTACAAAACTAAATTTACCGTTGACAAGTTTTATTAACTCAAAAATTGAGTTAAGTAGGTAGAAAAATGAAGTATACAATTGATTTTACAACACTACACGCATTGAGTTAGTAGTAAAATACTTAAAGAATCACCTAATTTTCTAAATCCAATTTCATTTTGATTTAGAAAACATCATTAAAAGGTATATTGTGTTAGAAATTGTTACGTTACAGACCAACAAACACGCTAAAGATTGTATGTAAAATTATAATCACGCGATTCTACAATTAAAAAAGAAAACAATAATAATAAAGGCAGGACTACTCGAAATATATTGATTGAATTTCAGAATATTGAAGATATTTTTTCCCATTAATCTTTATTTACTTTTTTAATCTTTAATCTAATCTTTTTATATGAGACGAAACGAAAGCTAAAAAGGTTTTCACCTCCAGAAAAATCGATAGATCCAAGAAATAAAAAAAGGTTAAAAGTAATTCTATGTTATTAAAATTTTATTTATTTTCATTATAAAAAACTGAATAATTAGGAATAGAATTAGGAAAGGATAAATATATTTATTTTTCATTGTTACGTATAGCCTAATGTTCCTCGTGTTATAGGGAAATAATCATATAAACGAGGTAACATTGCATCATTGTTGCTGGACTTTCCTGGCAATTCTTTATCTGTTTTCATCCCTAATAAAGGCTACCATTACCTTTAAGTCTTCACGTCGGTATTAAGGGAATGGGGGTGAGACCATGTCTCCCGAACCAATAATGGTATTTTCTTGAAAATTTCTAGAAACATTTCTCTGGAATACACAAACTTCAATGTAAAATTTCAGAAATTTTCGATAAAAGGCACCGGAGTTATCAAGCTTTAAAATAGACAAACAAAATCGTGCACCTGTCCATACGCACACACACATACAATAACATTCATACATATAGAAAAAAACATAAAATTTTTTTGGCTTTTCTGGTCTTTTTAAGGTTCCCCGAGTACAAAAATGTAAAAATCTTGGAGTAATTTTTTGACCGATCGTCATAATTTCCCTCTTATATTCAACAAAGTAAAATGGGGAGTATTTTCTTTCTTTCTTTTATCATTTATTGCTCAATGAAATGTGAAGATCATTATGTTCGATACAATCAATAGTTTTGTCATGACTACTCAAAGAATGAATAAGTCACGCACCGTCTATTCGTCTTGCTTGAATAACGATTGATAAACAAAAACTGTAACAAAAGCTTTTGGGGGAGGAAATCTTTATCCTTAACCATGCCATTATTTTCTCATAAGAAGTAGCAAAATGTTTCAGCAAATACGCTCCAAAAACTTTATGATTATGCATTGTTTACTAATTTAAAATTTAAAATTATTCTAGCAAACCACAAATGATCTCATTAAATTTTAATTAATGGCTTTTATGTAAAAAGATATAAAGTTTATTAAACAATTTACTTTAAAAAAATGATTAAATTTTAATTAAAATAAATCTTAAAAAAGTTGCTTCCGAGTCATTTTTATAGAACAGATAAAATTTAAATTTTCTACGCTCGCTGATTGGTTATATATTTTAAAATTTAAAAATCTAACCAATCAGCGTTAAGAAAAACATTTAACGTTTAAATATCCATAACTTTATGCTTAATTAACAGACCAATAAATAGAAGAATATTAATTTATCATTTAGATTTTAGAAAATTAAAAATTGTAAAAAATATATATATAAATATTTAGTTAAAAATTTATCATTTTAAGGATATAAAATTTTAAAAAAATATATTTAAATTTATATTCTTTTGGAAATAAATTATAAAAATCGATATTGAATGTTGAAACTGGATTAAAACTCGATAAGCAGATTAAGTAAGGCATATATAAATTTCGAGAATGTAGAAAGTTATCTTTTGTTAGAGAAAAATTGATTTGAGTTGGGATTTTTACGCATTAAAATAAATTCCGAAAAGAAAAATATAATAGAAAAGAACGTAAGCAGGTTAGCAGAGTATAGAGATTAAAATTTAAGCCAGTTTAGATCATGTTTAAGTATAGATATTTCGTTTATTGATCGAAATATAATGGAAATAAATGATCTATCCGATTCGAAATTTTATTAAAAAATATATATATTTATATAAAACAAAATGGTAGAAAAACAACAGTTGTATGTATACTTAAAGTGTATACATGATAAAGCACTGTCATTGATCTTACAATTTTGAAAATGTTCATGTCCTGCTACAAATTTCATAACCTTACAACATATTACAAAGTTATTCGAATGTAGAAGAGATCGTGTTTATATCCATAAGCCAATGATATCGTATTCTTTACACTCAATCAATTTATAACATTATATTTTCATTGGGTTATTATTAAAGAAAAGAGAAAAATCGAAGTAGATGGCTAGTATCATCAATACAACGGCATTACTCTTGGAAAGTTTCCAAATCATTTGTTCTATTCAAAGACATCAATACCAATGTCTCGCTTAATAAGATACAAGATGATAAATTTTTACTTGTTTATACTATGGGCGGAGGAGGGTGGAGTAATTTCTTCAATTTACTTTTTTGTCCACAGTAATTTATACCCTACATTTGTATTTATTCTTATCCTTTATAAATGCCCAGGTGAGAATATTCACAGTATTAAATTTCGGGCGGAGTAAAGTGAAAAGAGATTTTATATAGCCTATATATATATAAGTAAAAAAAATGTAGTAAAAATAATAATTCAATTTACAAAACTAGGAGAAATTGCATTTAAAATTTATTACTACAGTGGCACAGTAGTATAACTGGATGAAGAAAATCTCTCTAGTGGATGGATAAACTGTCAAAATTCACTAGAAACGGTAAAAAATATACTGTACAAACAAACTCCATCGTACAGTAACGTGACAAATGTAGAGAATTCTCGGTTTTTACCGAATCTGGCCAAATGCCAATCCCAAATATAGACGTTGTACCGCATTAAGGTCTTGACTTATACCACACAGCAAGTCTGTAGATAATTTCTTTTCATGGTTAAAATTAAAATTGTTTTTATATATATATANTTTAACCTATAAAGTCCCACTGTTGTCAATCTGTCAGTTTGTCCATCCATCCATCTTTCCTTAATCTCAAAAACAGTTAGATAGATGAAAGACGAGACCAGATATGGAAACCTTAAGGGCAGGAGACCCCGATTAACTATATCAAATTAACTATAGATACACTTACGATATAAACCGAAAGTTGTGTTATTTCAATTCATAACTTCTGTTCGATAGATGACAGGCACGACTTTATTGTTAAAGGAAAAGTATGATTTACAGGGGCAAGCCACTATTAATTTGAGTTTTTTTTTTTTAAATTTTTTTCTGCCCTAAGAGGGCCTCTTTTAGTAGGCCTATTATGGTTTCAGCCAGGCCCACAATGGGGCAGCCGGATGGTAAGGGATGGGGTCCAACATATCCAAATTAACCATTCCTGGGAATTTAACGACCCGTCCGAATTCGAACCCAGATACCCCCAGAGGCTTAATAGAATGGAGGCCTCATACAGGACATGGGTGAAGATAATGATGAAGAACATAAACAACAGCAAATTTAAGAAACGTAATAAGTAACGAGCAAAATTGAGAGCATTGTGATATCAATGCTCTCAATTTTAGTAGTGGCGTGCCCCTGTAAATGATACTTTTCCTGTTAACAATATAGTCATGCTGGTCATCTAAGTAACACCGTTCAGGAGAATATATTTGAATTGAAATAATATTTGAATTTCTATATAGTTAATTCGGGCCACCTGCCCTTAAGATTTCCATATCTGCCCTCAACGTTTATCTACCTAACTCCATTCTCGATAATAAGGAAGGACAGACAGACAGAAAGATGCCAGTAAAATTTATAAATCTAATAAAAAAATTTAACATAAAAACTTATTTTGTATCTCGCTCATTATAATTTAATTGTTTTTTTAATTTTAATTAATTAATTTAATTAAAATTTTATAAATAAATAAATAAACAAGATTTTTTAAATTAATGTTTCAAGATAAGCGTGCTATTGTAGATCAGGGAATTATTATTATGAATGAGCACAATTAATCGATTTTATAACAAAAAAATTAAATTAAATTATTTAAATTTAGGAATAAATTTAATTAAGATATTAACGAAAATGCTCTTTAATCTGTTTAATGTAATGAAACACTATCAATTGCTTAATTAGTTTTAGTTTAAAAAATATATACAGTAGAACCTGTTCAAAACGGAAAAAGATGTTCGATACAGTGCGTGTCCGGTTTACACAGGTTTTAGTATTACATTCAAACCTCTGAACAACGGAAACACAAAACTTGACCGTCGTTTGGGGGTTACTATGTATTCATTTTATAAAGAATACCTGAAGAAATGGTCGCCGTTTAGAGGTATCCGTTATTGGAGGTTCGACTATAAGCTTTAAACGAATAAAATGTCATTAAAATAGTTAAAAAATTAAAATAATTTTTATGTAAATGTATATTTTTTTTCTTGAAGTAAAAATCAAATTAAATACTATTAAAGATAAACTAAATAATTTATTCAGAATTTTTTTTCAGGTTTAAATAACGAAACGAGGACGAAAAAGTATATAAATTTCTCTTCTTTTTATATAAAAGAATGGAAATTTTCTTTCGTATCTTCTATATAAACACATTCTTTACTGTCAAAACAAGATTTGATATCAAAGAAATTTATGTACTTTACTTCTAAGATGAACAGAAATTTTTTAAATGTATTTATTTATTTATTTATTTTTAGGTTTTGTAAAATATGAATCGTGTTAAAATACATGTTTATCGTTTTATTTTGTGGTATTTTAAAACTTTATTTATTATTTTCTACGTATATATACGGTATTATCTATGAGGGGAAAAAAATAACTATAAAATATGAGTTGAAACATAAAATTTTTATTACTTAATTCCAACAACATTTTCTGAATAAAATTCTTATATAATTTTGTAAATTGAAAGGGAAAGGATTATATATATATATATATATATATATACGTATATAAAAATTCACTGTACACTTTAATATATGAGCAATAATTTAATTATGATTTTATACCTTTATACAACTACATTAGCTTATACAATAATTGGATTACACAGATATGAAGAAGTGTTTTTATATTCCTTTTTTCAAGAATAATTACTCGTTCACTTGTCACTTTTTAAATATTTTCTGTACTTTTGGAGGAAAAATATTTAATAATAATAATATACAATCATTTTGTGAGTTATCCATGTGCCACATCAACAGTTTATAGCGTATGATGAAGTCGAAAAATTCCTCCTTCTGTGCTTCTAAATACTGAACCATTAATTATGGTTTATAAGAAATTAAATTTACCATGAATCCGGGCTTAAATATATTTATATTATTATCGAGAAAGCTACTAATTGTTCAAAAATATTTAATTTGTGATATGTTTTGCTCTATAGAAGATTAGAGAAGGACCTAATTCTCTTATACTTGGCACCTTAAATATTTAGGTCCAACCTTTTGTTAGCTTAAGTTACTTAGCTTTAAAACATATATTTAAAGTAATACTTCTGAAGTATATACAGTATAATATACTTTACTTTGATGATTTTTTAATAATACTTTCATAAATATCAACAAGAATGAGAGGAAAATATATTTACAAATGGAAGCAACAGAAAAGAATTTAATAATATTTTAATGTTTTTTTTCTTTTTTTCCTTTAATTAATTTATATTTAATTATTTTTAACACGTTTTTATGTTAGAGAAATGTGTGCAAGGTGCGCAAATTGAAGGCATCTTCAAGTTTACTATAGAAATTTGCTATTATAAAATGCTCGATATATAAAAAATAATAGTGGCTAAAGCTAGTGTAAATGGCACTTTTTATGAATATATGTATATATATAGAATGTTCTTTTATATATTCTAGTAGTAAATTATAAAAAGAAAGAAAAAAAAAATCAGGCACGTGTAATGTGCTGGAGTGAGGTAGGCAAACTATTTTTGCGAAGCACTAACAGTACTTAATGAAATCATTACTTATAAGGATTCCCAATGGAATTGCAGATGTAAGACGTGATAATATATATATTTTCCGTTCTTCTATAGAATAAAAAACATCCATTTTATTATATTTCTCATAAATTATTTACTAAAATTGCTTTATTTTTATTATTTTTTTAATTTAAATTATCTAACCGGATTAATGCATTCCTCCTGGATTAATGACGATTGTAGATAATTATACGTAATTCTTTCGTGCTAAATAGAATATTTAGCATTACTTCTTAGCAAAATTACATTAGTTTGCCCACAGATTTACTAAATTCTAAAGTTTTTTTTTAAGCTCGCATATACTAAAATTAATGGTTCGAATTTACATATAAACACAATGAAGTCTACACGTTTAACAACGAATATAACTTATTTCTTAATTAAAAACATTATTTTTTTTTCTTTTTAAAATACAAATTAATGTTTAAATAAGTTAAATTTAACTACCAATCGTAACCAGTTTGATTTCTTCTGTTATCAGGTTGAGGAGTGTAGGGTTGTGTATCCGGTTGAGGTACTGAAGTCACTACATATTGCGTATCCTGTTCAGGTAAATTCTGAGATAATAATAATAATAATAAAAATTCTCTATTTTATAAGTAATATAAGAAATTGTGAACATAATTTAACGTAAGAATTTGCTACTTACCTGATAATTTTGATTTACTATGTGATATTGAGAATCCAAAAATGGATTACCTGCTTGTCCTCCATTGTTTGTGGGTGCAGGAGCTGATGTAGTACCTACAGAAAACAAAATTTTAATGTTAAAATAAAATTTAAAAAAATGTATATTTTTAAAAGAAAATAAAAGAATTTTTATTAAAAAAAATCAATAGGAAAGAGGAGAAATAAAAATTTATTTTTGTAAATTTAAACAAATGATGAAAAGAAATTCGTGCTGGAAACGTTATTTTTTAAACTTTAAATTTAAGTTAAACAATTTTTTTATATATCTGAATAATGTTTAAATATTATAATTTATTATGCATTAATTATTGTATATGAATAATAATAATAAAAAAAAACATTTTCTCATGTTATATAGATGAACATTCTCCTCCTTCTTAATCTAGAGCTTAGAAGTAAAGTAGAGGATTTTTCCTGTCATCTTATCCAAGTTTTGACATATTGCATGTCATCTTATACTTGATATTATCAGTCAAACTGAGGAAGTTCTCAAAATATCTTGATTACATAATTTAGAAAAATATCCTATTTATAAAATAAAATTTAAATACATAAAAAAAAACTGCACGGTTATATAAATTTTTATCCCTTTAAAGAAGCTAATAGAATATTCGTGTGACAATAAATCAATAAAAATTTAATTAATTAATTAATTTATTTATTTGTTTAGAAAGATAAAGAAACTTAGAACATGGCATCTAATTACTACAAAGTTAATGATGAGTTTAAGTGAGAGATGCTAATGAAGAATTTAATTTCATTACCATGGCTTAAATAGTTGAAATGAACGTAGTTTATTTGATAAATGAGATTTTATTTTTATCCATTTTATCATTTGTAAAGAAAATGGTGCTTAAAATGGCATTTACATCTTTATGTTTTTAATTAATTTGTCATACAAGTTTTCATTGTATAATCATAATTTATGTTAATGATAATGAGTCTGTTCTTTGTGATACTTAACATTAACGAAATAATATTTACTTTTACTGAAATTTATCTACAGAATATAAATTTTTTTTTAAAAATGTATAAATTTAAGTTTAAATAGCAATTTATTGTCATAAGAAGTGATTATTTAATGTTAAGTGCTACGTTATAAAAAGAAGAAGAAAAAGGAAACTTGCAAGATACTTTAGTATTTATAATTAAAAATCAATTAGTTTCACTAAAAGGTTAAAAGAGTATTACCTCCAGGTACTGAGAGACTATTTCCTGTGCTCTGATATTCATAAATATCCTGGCTTTTTTCCTGCATATTCTGCCTGGATAATGATTTTGCCATTGGATTAGCGGGTACACCATGAGGAGCCAGATGACTAGTTTCCTCTAGGATGGTATCTGGTTCGTGCTCGTCTTGAAACGAAGTAAAACCCTTATCGCGCCGGTAATAATTAATTAAAATAAAGAGAAATAATACGATAAGACATGCGAATCCGTATCCACGAAACGTCACGCGTGTTCCTGTAAGGGTGGAACAATAAATTTTTTACTAATATCGATCGCAATTGTATGGAATGAAAAGGAAAACCAACCAAAACTATTAACGAAAAGACCGCCGATGATAGCTCCACACCCTTTTCCAAGTCCATGATGTATACCCTGTAGAACTCCTTGGGCAGAGGATCTCAATTTGGACGGGGTGGCTTGAGTGATGTAGGAACAACAAGCGGCCCAAACAGCGGCGTGTGTGATACCTGTATCATTAACAACTTTATAATTATCTACCTAATAAACATGTTAATTAAATTAAATTATATTTTACAAAACTAAATTTACCGTTGACAAGTTTTATTAACTCAAAAATTGAGTTAAGTAGGTAGAAAAATGAAGTATACAATTGATTTTACAACACTACACGCATTGAGTTAGTAGTAAAATACTTAAAGAATCACCTAATTTTCTAAATCCAATTTCATTTTGATTTAGAAAACATCATTAAAAGGTATATTGTGTTAGAAATTGTTACGTTACAGACCAACAAACACGCTAAAGATTGTATGTAAAATTATAATCACGCGATTCTACAATTAAAAAAGAAAACAATAATAATAAAGGCAGGACTACTCGAAATATATTGATTGAATTTCAGAATATTGAAGATATTTTTTCCCATTAATCTTTATTTACTTTTTTAATCTTTAATCTAATCTTTTTATATGAGACGAAACGAAAGCTAAAAAGGTTTTCACCTCCAGAAAAATCGATAGATCCAAGAAATAAAAAAAGGTTAAAAGTAATTCTATGTTATTAAAATTTTATTTATTTTCATTATAAAAAACTGAATAATTAGGAATAGAATTAGGAAAGGATAAATATATTTATTTTTCATTGTTACGTATAGCCTAATGTTCCTCGTGTTATAGGGAAATAATCATATAAACGAGGTAACATTGCATCATTGTTGCTGGACTTTCCTGGCAATTCTTTATCTGTTTTCATCCCTAATAAAGGCTACCATTACCTTTAAGTCTTCACGTCGGTATTAAGGGAATGGGGGTGAGACCATGTCTCCCGAACCAATAATGGTATTTTCTTGAAAATTTCTAGAAACATTTCTCTGGAATACACAAACTTCAATGTAAAATTTCAGAAATTTTCGATAAAAGGCACCGGAGTTATCAAGCTTTAAAATAGACAAACAAAATCGTGCACCTGTCCATACGCACACACACATACAATAACATTCATACATATAGAAAAAAACATAAAATTTTTTTGGCTTTTCTGGTCTTTTTAAGGTTCCCCGAGTACAAAAATGTAAAAATCTTGGAGTAATTTTTTGACCGATCGTCATAATTTCCCTCTTATATTCAACAAAGTAAAATGGGGAGTATTTTCTTTCTTTCTTTTATCATTTATTGCTCAATGAAATGTGAAGATCATTATGTTCGATACAATCAATAGTTTTGTCATGACTACTCAAAGAATGAATAAGTCACGCACCGTCTATTCGTCTTGCTTGAATAACGATTGATAAACAAAAACTGTAACAAAAGCTTTTGGGGGAGGAAATCTTTATCCTTAACCATGCCATTATTTTCTCATAAGAAGTAGCAAAATGTTTCAGCAAATACGCTCCAAAAACTTTATGATTATGCATTGTTTACTAATTTAAAATTTAAAATTATTCTAGCAAACCACAAATGATCTCATTAAATTTTAATTAATGGCTTTTATGTAAAAAGATATAAAGTTTATTAAACAATTTACTTTAAAAAAATGATTAAATTTTAATTAAAATAAATCTTAAAAAAGTTGCTTCCGAGTCATTTTTATAGAACAGATAAAATTTAAATTTTCTACGCTCGCTGATTGGTTATATATTTTAAAATTTAAAAATCTAACCAATCAGCGTTAAGAAAAACATTTAACGTTTAAATATCCATAACTTTATGCTTAATTAACAGACCAATAAATAGAAGAATATTAATTTATCATTTAGATTTTAGAAAATTAAAAATTGTAAAAAATATATATATAAATATTTAGTTAAAAATTTATCATTTTAAGGATATAAAATTTTAAAAAAATATATTTAAATTTATATTCTTTTGGAAATAAATTATAAAAATCGATATTGAATGTTGAAACTGGATTAAAACTCGATAAGCAGATTAAGTAAGGCATATATAAATTTCGAGAATGTAGAAAGTTATCTTTTGTTAGAGAAAAATTGATTTGAGTTGGGATTTTTACGCATTAAAATAAATTCCGAAAAGAAAAATATAATAGAAAAGAACGTAAGCAGGTTAGCAGAGTATAGAGATTAAAATTTAAGCCAGTTTAGATCATGTTTAAGTATAGATATTTCGTTTATTGATCGAAATATAATGGAAATAAATGATCTATCCGATTCGAAATTTTATTAAAAAATATATATATTTATATAAAACAAAGGAGTAAAAATACAATTACATCTATATAAAAGTCTTCTCTATACATCCTATTTCAAAGTTAAAAAATAATAATTAGAATATTCCTTTAAATTATTGTGATTATTCATTAAAAATTTTCCAGGTTAATTACTTATATTACAGAAGTAAAAAATAAATTCATTTTTTTTATTCTGATTGGTTAGAGATTTGAAATTTAAAAACTTCGACCAATCAGAGTTACGTAAATGTTAAGACTTTAAATGATACTTAAATAAATGTAATTACTAGACCAAAAATATTTTATTGGTCTTAATTAATTATATAAAAATCAAAAATAAGAAACATTTGAATATAAAATACAAGTTATTAACGTGTTAATAATGGGAATTTTATGCCATTATTTTCTCATAA
>NW_019384304.1:358952-386287 GCF_000671375.1 Centruroides sculpturatus
TTTAAAAAAAATAACAATAATAATAAAAATTCTTAAATTATATCAAATTTTTAATATAAAATTTTGTTTATAATACTTTTTCATAATAAAAATTTAAATTAAAATAAGGAAAATGAGGAATAAAAATTAGAAATTAAAGATGAGATGTCATCAATATTCAAAGGCCCAGGAGGGGGCAAAAACATAACGAAATTTTCAGTGTTTTTATTTGTATATGTTAGACTCTTACTACCAATCAGGCCAATTTTAACCCACGATTGGCCTGAAAAAAAAGGCCTTCTAGGTACCAACAGAGCGAAAAGAGTAAATCAATATTCAAGTCCTACTCCATTATCTTATGCAGCGATATAAAAGGAAAAAAATAAAATAAACTACAGATAAATGATAAAAATAAAGAACTTCATCTTCAACAAAACTTATCTCAATTGACCATTTCTAATTTCCTCTTCAATCATTTTTCCCATTATACATGAAAATTACCTTTTTCCTCAATTACTGCTGTAGTAACAATTGGTATTGTAATAAATAATAATAAAAAAAATCTAATATTTTATAGAATAAAAACCGAAAATATTCTTGAATATTTAAAAAATTTATACAATTATCGATTTTACTCTTTTTTTTAAAAAAAAATCGATGATGATTTTTACCACATCATCCAATAGCGACTACCATTAACGATCTTTTGAAGAATTTTTATTTTTATTTTTTTTAATATAAATTTTCCACATGGAATAAATTCTCGTTATGGATAATAAATGTACTTAACTATGAACCTCTTGTTGGTAGGATATTAATATTCATGCAGTGGTAAATTATCGGCTTCGACACTAGTAGAGCAATAATGCAATTTCAATTAATAAAGAAATATTTAATGAATTATTCAAAGCACGGAAATAAGAGTGTCAATATTACTTAAATTTATCATAGTTTATATTGTTTTATTTACAAAAATTTTTTAAAAATCACGGGGGGGTTTTTAATGCGAATTGCATACGAAATGATTTACTTAATTGTAAATTAGACACGTAAACTTAATGTTGACAAATTGCCGTATTTGAGAATATAGTTTTACTGCTGGTAATTTCGTTAACGACACTTAATGTTTGCGTACTGATTTCCCAATGGTGTAGCTATATGTAACAACGAAATATATCATGGATCCATGCTTCAAGTAAAGAAAAACGAATGAAAAAAAAAGTAGGAACAAGGGTTTCAACTTCGTCTTCGATTCTAGTGAGGTGACAGTTTTCGTAGCTATGGAAACTAGGACAGCTGTAAAGGTCACACACAATGGAGCCTTCTCTCTTATACTTTAACCAATCCTAGAACTCGTATAAAAACGATTTTTTTAAAACATTAATTTGATTTGAATGTTTTTTTCTTTTAATTATATTTCTGTTTAAATCTTAAGAGGCTACACACGATTGGTTAAAATATCGATGATACGACAGATTCTATCCAATTATGTTACTCCATGGAGAAAAAGTAATGCATGAAAAACCATTGAAAGGATTAAATTGTGAATTATAAAAAAGTATTTTCAATAATTAAATACCGCAGAATTTTATTAAATTTTGAATAATTTAAATTTATTACAGTTTATACCTTGTATAAATTCAAATGGTAGAACCCACCACGGATCTGTTAACCACGAAATGTAAAGAAATCTGCAGATATTACCGAAAAGTCCAATGCATAGAACCTGAGAAAAAAAATATTAGAAAATAAATTTTTTAAAATTATAAACAACTTTTATAACGTATAAAAATTACCTTTGTGTGTCCTATTTGTTTTATGAATTTAAAACTAAAAAAATAGGCGAAAATTTCGGATACGTGGTTTATAACGGATGCCACACCGAAAAGTGTAGGTGTACCACCTAAATCTTGAAGATGCCAAAAGAGAAAAGTGAAAACTAATCCAATTCCGAAACCCATAAACCATGTTACGTATAGAAAAGCTGCGTAACGTATTGTTGCAAAAGTGCGAAGAACATCTAACCATTCTGATAAATGCTGAGTTGTTTGAGCGAATACTTCACTCTACACGAAATAAAATTTAATAATTAAAACCACGAAGTAAATACTTTCCATTGAAACTTAATGATGTCTTACTTTAGCTGGAGCTGTTCCATCTTCAGTTTTAATGGGTTCGTTTGTTGCTATCTGGGTTTTAACAGCACCCATGGGTATATTTTCTTCTACAGATTCGTAATCAAATCGAAATTGTGTTGCAGAGATAAAGGCACAGCCCATTAACACAGAAAAAGTGGCGAAGCAAATAGTATAGTTCCTTTCACGTCCATGAGGTTCGCATGGATGATATGGAAACACTTTAGATTGATCCAAGGCTATACCAACAAAAAACATGGCTAATCCCCATCCTAATGAACCGAACATTCTTTGTTTTCCATAATTATCTATATTTTCACCCAAAAAACATAAAGTAGCAGAATCAGCTAATGTAATTGCTGGTGCACTAAAAAATTCTCCGAGTACAATTAAGAGGAGGAGCAAGAAGAACACCTCTTGAACATCTTCTCTCTTGTATACCATGGAGCTGAAAGGTGGCGATACGTACGAATTGTCTTTATCAGTGTTAGCATTTGATGTATAATCTACAGTTTGGGGTGATTTCCCTACTACAAAACGTACCGGAAGTTGATCATTTGCCTCACGCACAACTCTTTTATATCTGATTAACAAATCTATAGGTTTGTTATGAATATTTATTTGAGCATCAACGTTTCTTTTATTTCTTTCTTCTTCGGGATCGTATGGAATTTGGTAAGTGCTGCCATTTTGTACGACAGTATCTTTACTATTTAGATCATATTTTTTATCTATTTCGTTTTCAGTTTCGTACAAAATTGGAAGGGAAACATTTGATAAGTCATTGTATGTTTCAATGCTTCTTTTATCCCTTTCAGCATCGGGTTCGTAATAAACATTATGTGTAGCATTAGACATCATGCAAGAAGAAGCGGGCGGTTGGATAAAATTAAGTGCCAGAGTGAAAATAATCCAACAGCCTAAGGAAAAGAGTAACATTGTCTTACCTTTACGAAACCTATCAGCAACATTTCCCCATAGAGGAGCGCTGAGAAATTCTACAAAAGGACGGAAACCAATTAACATACCGCTCTGTTCGGGATTCATTCCTAATTGCTTAAAGTAAACACCCAAAAGGGGAAACAGAGAACCGAAAGCAGAAAAGAAGAAGAAATAAAACAGTTTAGACACTAATAAATCTTGATTGACTGCAGTCAATAGATTATCGATGACGTCTCCTTTCCCTGTAAATTGTTTCTTATCCTCATTTAAATTTCTTTCTTGATGATAAGTATTTGGTTGCTTATCATCATCTTCCTGTTCGTTCTTCATTTCACTTTGATCCATCTTTCTTCTATGACACTCAAAACTTCCTTCCTTAATAAATTAGATTTTTATCTTGAAATATTCTCTGGAAAAAAACAAAACAAAAAAATATATTTATAAATAAATGAATAATTTTACTAATTAAGAAATTAATTAAAGTGATGAGTTAAATATATAATAAACAAAGAATTAATTCTATTTATTTATTTTTCTACATTAATTACTTAAAATTCTTTAAGTATTTATTATATAATAATATAAACGAGGGTAAATATTACTCAATTAACATTATTATTTAATTAATTTATATTAAATTTTTCAATTCTTCATCGTAGAAACAAAATTTTAATTTGTTTATTAAATAATTTAACCTTAAAATAAAACAAATTATAGTAAAACAAAATACACGTATACTACCTCTATTATTTTATTTATATTTTTTAGCATTGATCTAACGTGGTACAACACGAAATTCTTCCAACTACATACCTCTATATATATATATATATATACAGTATATACAATTACACTTAGTTTCTCTACAAAATTTATCAGCATTTACACACATGTATATAAAGAATTTACGTTGTCTAACTATAGAAATGTGCGCTATTTCAGTACACAGGATAGAAAGAATGCGAAAGAACACCTGAGCTTACCTGTATAAGGGGTTAAATATTCATAAGAGTGATATTTCCAATGGTGAAACATGTTACCCAATTGTTGAAAATCCTATTGTTAAGGTGATAATAAGTTGTTAAACATTGAAACTCCTATACAAGCCCGATAATAATTATAGTAACATAGATAAAATGCAGACTGTACGTCGAACTAGTTCCACTTTTCGTTTATGTTCGATCGATAGAGGAATATGCACTAGCGCCCCTCTTCCCTGTACAATGCCTTTAATGGATAAAGGTATTGGATGGTTTGTCTTATCACTTAATTCAATCGCCATCATATCTTGAATGGGAATTCCTTTATAAATTGTGATTAAATCCATTAATTATATAACACTAAATCAAACTACAAAACTACTTACGTCATTAGTTTAGTTGATAATTATCTAAATGTTCTCCTAGTTTTAATTAGTACAAGAATTCTCGTATTATATTTAATATTTTTAAAAATTAAATATTATTATTATTATTTTATNCAAATATGTAATTGCCTTACTTTCATGATTTTGGCAATAACCTAATATTATATAAGTTCTCTTGGTGTAGAAACAATGTCAAATTTTGCATTATTTTTCTAATTATTTCCGTAAATATTTCTAAGTTTTTTAGTTAAAAAAATTATGTCATCAAATTTTTAATAAATATAGAAACTGAATAAAGTGTAGAATTATTTTTAAAAAAAACTATAAAATTTCTCAGAATACTTAATGATAAATTAATGAGTAATATAAAAAAGCAGTAAATGAATGTAAATTTATGGAAAATTAGTAGATTTTTACTTAAAATAGACGACAAAAATTGTATTATAATTAATTTCTTATGCAAATCACTTCCTAGACAATTATAAAAAGTAGCTAGACACCAGAATAGTTGAACGTATATATAAAGGTAAAACAAGTTAATATTATTCTCAATGACATATTTTGTAAAGTCTAAATTAATTTTATGCGAAAATTTAAACTTATATTTATTTAATTTATATTTAACTCATTTATAAATTATAAATTACTGTTCTATTTTAAATAAAAACGTTTAATAATAATAATATAATAATTTATCGGATAAATTACGTACAGACAGGCCTAAAAATCAGTTAACCATTGTTACCTTAATTAAATAATCTGCTGAAATGATTCTGTTAATTGATTTTTGGGCCACCCTGTACACTATTTAACTGTTAAATTATTGTTATTACCCAAAAATCAGTTAACCATTATTGTTTAATTCAAATAATATGCTGAAATGATTCTGTTAACCAATTTTTGGGCCACCCTGAGTTATGTATATATATATATATATTTTAAATTAAGTTAAGTATTTAGATATAAAATATTAAAATTAAAAATGATTGTATAATAAAGGCATTAAGATAAGAATTACTAGCTATAAGAATAAATAGTTTGATGGTTTTTAATATTTATTAAGAAGTTTTAAAGCGATAAATTTAGTCGATCGTGATGCTTTTAAGTTATTTGAATTTTAAATTATAAACGATTTATTTTATTTTATTTTATTTTTTAAATTTTATTTTTGCCTGCTGAAAATATTATACTGATGATTTATGACCCTAGCATAATTAATAATCCTCTAAATGACTATTTTGCAACCTTTTCTTAACCAAGGAATGGCTTTATATTATACAAACAGTCTATTAGGGTTTGCGAACTACTGATTGGTAAACATAGTCTTGTCTTTAAATAAATAAATAAATATATATATATATATATAATTGAAAATAGTATAAAATATTTACTGTTAAATATGAAACACGCCACGAATTTTAAAAGTTTTAAATGCTAATAACGAATTAATTCTTCATTAAGTCCGACTCCACTAGAGATACGAAACGTTACTCCCTTCTATCTCTCCAACCTCTCGACCTTTAACAACCAAAATTTGATAGTATTAATTCCCATAATATACAAACCTTACAACAAAATTTCAGAAAATTTCGACAAAAGGAACAGGAGTTATTAAGCTTTAAAGTGGGAGAACAAAATCGTGCTTCCATACATACTAACACTTAAAATTATAAACTACAGCAGTTAAGTGGGTAGGAGTTCGATATTTTATATTAATTAATTAATTAATCGTGCCTAATATATACTGGCATATTGTGGGTTTTATTTGGTATCTTTATATGTAAATACTGATTAAATATATCTCAGAAGAATAGCCTTCTACAATTATATTGTTTGGAACAATTGTTTAATCATTTCCTTAATATTAGTCAATTAAACCAGCAGATTATCATTCTAGTAATGTTAAAATATATATAATTAAACTAGCAATTTTTTATTTTATTTAAAATATATGCTCTCCATTTCAAATTAGTAATGGCTTGCCCCTGTACATCATACTTTTCCTTTAACGATAGAGTCGTGCTAGTCATTTATTTACCTCCATTCCTGAGATTATGGACAGACGGACGGACAGACGGACGATAATGGAAATCTATACTTCTATGATTTTTTCAAATTGCAGTCCCAAAAATTCACTGTTATTATTATCTCATTTATTTATGGTATTATACAATTATAAATAAGTATTATTATCATCATTATTTACGAGTAAATTTTTTTTATATTTTATACTTAAACATTAGTTATTAATATAACATTAATTTACTTAGATAGAAAAATAATAAGTATAATAAATCCTCTAAGTGTTCTATAATTTAATTAGTTTATTCCATAAACATGTGGAATGTCTCTAATTAAACTTTATGGATATTATATTATAGGACAAAGTTGTTTTGAATGTTTTATAGTTATTTTCTTAGAAAAATCAATTTATTTACTTGTTAAAAATTCAATTATGTACTTAGATTTTTACTTTTATCAGCTATAATAAAATTATTTAACAATTTACGATGTTATCTTGCATCAAAACTTACTTTCATATTTAGTCTTCTATATGTTTTTTTGGTATATTAAAATCACTTATTTTGTATTATTTTTAATTATATATTTTATTTTAAAATAATATTTAACATATAAATTTTGTAATTCTCTCTTTCTTTTTCTCTCCTTTTTATCTTTTCCTCTCTCCCTTTTCCCTCTTTCTCTGGTATCTTTTCTCTTTCTTTCTCTCGTATATTTTTCATCTATAAAGGAAACAAAAATATAAATTTTATATTAAAATTGTATATTTAATTTAATTTGTTAAAAAGGAATTAATAAAGATTGTTTTCTTTTATTTACGACAATTGAATTATCCTTTTTGTCTAAGACTGAATGAATCGTAAGGTCTTAAAATCCTTGTAAACAGCGAAACCTTTTTAAAAATTAAAAATTGAGTTTCACTAGTTTCTGTATATTTAAAAATTTAGTAAACTTTAAAAGCAAGCACGCATTTAAACAAAGAAAACGTTTCACAAATGATAAAAAGACATTAACAGAGATTTCCTTGTAGAGATTACTGTAGCCTGAAGTTTTAATCCTCTCTCTCTCTCTCTACAGCTAAACTACCGCTTGAACTGCTATCAAAATTACATTTACATAGTACAAAACATTAATAAAAATGATAAAATATTATAAAAACAGACTTCCTCAGTTTCTTTATATTTTAAAAATGTATTAAACTTAGTAATCTTAGCTGTAGAAAGGATTAAAATTCCATATTTCATCAGCAACATACGAGAAGGACATATTGCGAATTAATACTTTTTCATCATATATGGAAGATTTCTTTGTAAAAATACAAATTTATTTTTTAAAGTTTACTAAATTATTACAGACAATCTTCAGTTTATATTAATATTATAACAATTATATAAAAATTAATTATGAAATAATATATATCACTCACTCTTTGGTGTTCGGTTCTGGAGGGTCCTTGACCGCTTTGATGATTAATCTTCAGAAGGTTGTATCCTGTGCAATTTCCTTCCATCTTATTCCTTCCTGCAGGATATTATTAACATCATTCTTTACTTCATCCTCCCATCTAAGAGGTGATCTTCCTTATGTAAGAAGTCTGGTATAGTCAGTGCCAGCCACATGCCCAGAAGCCTGTCGCATTAATAATTAAAAATAAATACTTTACAGTATAATACTATGTAAATATATAAATTTGAACAGAATCTTTACTGTTTTTATTAAATATAGTCGTCATAAAATTCAGCATCAGGAAATTCTGTCTGTTCTCTCTCCTCTCTATTTCTCTTTCGAGGTGTTTGAATCATCATCGTGTTTTCGCTAGGTAAATCTTAGATATTTTAAATATATTTTTGTTATAGATGAAAAAGAGAAAAAGAGAGAGAAGAGGAAAGAAAGAAGACAGATCGAGAAAATAGAGAAATAAGATAAAGAGAAAAGAAAGAGGGGATAGAGAGATAAAAAAGAAAGAGAGAAGAGGGGCGAGATAGCGAGAGAAAATGGAGAGAGAAGAGAGATAAGACAGAGAGAGAGAGAAGGGGGCGAGATAGCGAGAGAAAATGGAGAGAGGAGAGAGATAAGACAGAGAAAGAGAGAGAGAGAGAAGGGGGCGAGATAGCGAGAGAAAATGGAGAGAGATGAGAGATAAGACAGAGAGAGAGAAAAAAAATCCTTCATCCAATGCATTTTAATCATCTAACAAGGTTTCCATCGACATTCGTGTTAACAGATTGAGGATGCAGAGTTACAAAATGAAAAAGTTGTCGTGATCGGATGTGGTTGTGAATGTTAATAACCTTTTTAAAAGATTTTTTAAAAACTTTTTTCCTATTTCCTGAATAAATTTAAAATTTTCTCTCGAAAATTTTATTTAAAAAAAAAATCGAATTAAAACTAACTGAATAGGGGAGATCGGGGCAAGATCGGCATGTTAAGCTTTACTTAAATTTTGTGTAATAAATACTGCTGTAAACTGAAAAAAAAGCTTTGCATATTGTCTATTGGAATGTTACCTTACTATAGAACTGGTTAAAATCAGTTTGGAAATAAAAATAATTAAAATAATTACAACTTTACAAGAAGAGAGAAATTGACGAAGTTGCCCCGGGTATAGGGGCAAGATCGGCAACTTCTCTCTTTTTGTAAAGTTGTAATTATTTTAATTATTTTTATTAAAGTTGCCCCTGGTATAGGGGCAACAGTAATGGGGCAAGATAGGCACGTATATAAAATTATGTTATTAACAATGTATAAGTTGGAATTCACTATTAAAACAAAGAAATACAAATCCAACACCCATTTAATATTATTACAACGAAATGCAAGTTCAAAGACATATATACATGAATAACAAATGCAAACATGTTTTCATTTATCATCTGTTTGATTTTTATCCTTTGCTTCTAATGTGGCTTTATGTTGCCGATCTTACCCCGCTAGTCATGATTTCGAAACATTAAGTACAACCCTGAGAACAGAATGCCAAGCCACGATCTGGCCACGTGAATAAGTTGAAGTTACATCCTTCTAACAGGAAAAGTAACTTTCGTTATCATGGAATTATAACAAAACCTGCCAATTCAATATAAATGGAAAAAAAATATTATATGGAATTGAACGAAAATGAAAATTTGCTTGATAATTCAACTACGCTTGTTGGAGAACAATAAAAACACTACACTCAACAAGCCACCAATAAAACTCAACTGCCTAACCTATAACCAAAGTCTCCTTTTAATTTGTTTTTTAAAAAAAGCGCTTGACAAACTTGCCCCGCATGCCGAAGTTGCCCCGATCTCCCCTATATTTCTACAATAATGAAAAATGTGAGCTGTCTTCTCGATTCTTCGTCTAATTAGCTAATTTGATTTTATAGATGTTAAATAATGATATCATTAATCTAATTTATTAATTAAATCACATTAAGAATAATGCTATTTATTATAATTAATCTACGATTTATCAATCGTTACGTTTCCAATTCATTAATTAATTAATAAAATTTGTGAAATTTAATAAAGTATTATCTTCGTTTTCGTCTTCACAAATCAAAAAAGTATTATTATTATTATTATTTAATTCTTAAATAAAAGCAGCTCTTATTAACTGAAATTAACCGTGTTTAGTTAGTTTAGACTGGTAAACTGTGCTTTTTAAAACTCTTGTTATGCATTGAACACGAGAAGAGTCGCATTTGAATAGCCAGTGGTTAACTGATTTTTGGGCCACCATACATTACAGAACATACCTTAATATATTTTTATAGATTAAATTAATATTTTTTGTTAATTTTTTTAATTTTATAAGATATTTAAATTGAATCAAGTTAAGATATTTTGAAGCTTTAATGGGTACGAATTGAATAATCAGTTTAAATTTAATTAATAGAGATATTAGTTAAATTCATTAATAGAAATCGCTAGAGTATTATCCTCATTATCGAAAATTAAACGATTATTTCGGCCATGATGCTAATATCTTACTAAATGCATCTTTAAAATGCGAAAATTCCAGCTCTTCTCTTCATTCCTCCCATAAATGTGCCTATTTGGCATATTAACCGTGGCCTAAAAATTAGTTAACCGAATAGCTCGGTTAACAGACTTTTGAATAACCATATATCCTTTTTCGATTATCATTTTTAAAGAGATTAATCGATCTGCTAATCGTTATTTTTCGTACTTTCTCATTTACCATCTGCTCAGCATCTTGAGCATCCTCTCCTCCTCATCTTTCTTCCTCCAGCCTTATATTCTTGAATAGGTTCTACCTCAATAATAATAATATCTCTAAAGTATAGTTAAATTAAATTAAAATTAAAAATTTTAATGAATAAAATATAGTTATTGATTTTATTAGTTAAAATTTCAATTAAGGCTGAATGCACTTATGAAATTACTCATTTTCAATAATTGATTGCTGATTTTCTCCATCATTTAAAGCACATTACAGTGAAATTTGACATAGGAATAAAGAAAACAAAATGGATATCGAACCTTATTCTGTAAATCTATCAAAATTTCATTGTGATTTCATCTATCAAAATTTCATTTCAGAATGGTACAGGAATTGCATTCCTGTACCATTCTGAAATATTGAAAAATCTAATTTATAACCCTCTCTCGTGTTTTCACGAATTCGCATTGTCTTGAAGACCGCAACTTGAATTTTTGATGAATTCAAGAAATACCAGAACATTTAATAAAAAATTAATAAAGAGAATTAATTACAATACTTTGTGGATAATATTTAAAACAAAAGAACTAAGATTTTATAAATTAAACACGCGAAATTTACGTAGTTTAAAGTGTATTTATTCACTGTAAATATAACGTTAAAAATGTATAAACTTGTTAAAAATTAAAACCTACATAGCCATTTCTTTATTTAATATAAGACATTCAATCATTGTAAGAAGATAAATATAAATATAACACAATATAAGTGACATATTAACCTCCAACACACGCATAAACCACGTATAAACCGCAATAAAAAATTAAACAGAATAATAAAATTCATTAAAAATACAATTAATTTTTGTTATGTCCTTATATATATTTATTATATAATTTTTAATTAATTTTATTTAACTATAATTTCTGTATAAAAGTATAATTTTGTATGCATCACTTAACGAAACAAAGTTTATGTTCTGAATAGTAATAAGATGCTTAAAATGTTAATTAGATATAATATAATAGTTTAATGTATCTATTTATAAATAATAATATACAAGGCTAAAAGTATAATATTTAAATATGTATTGATTTCATTATGATGAGTAAATTAATTATTAAAAACTAAGTATTTTTCTGCACACGAGATGGCAACACAAGGCGGTGAAGTTTACTATTATAATAGAGAATTGTATTGCATTTCTCGGATCGTATAATACATTTCATGGGTTCAATGTTGGTACTGTATCTGTATACGCTTAATTATCTTCATATGTACTATTTTATATATAATATAAATTATTTTGGAATGTCCTAAAATGAAGGGCGTAGATAATCACTTAACCATGTATTCACACATAAGTACAGTAAACTGTCGATAATACGAATTCTTTAACTCGAATTTTATCTTGAACATAGGCTCTACCAATTTCGTGTTCTTATAAGTCTAACTTTACATTTGATTAACGCAATTTCGTGCGAATTCTTCTGTATTTTCAAGGGCGACGATAATATCACCATTTTGAAAATTAATATTTTACAGAATTATGTTATACAGACACGAAATTTAAAATTTTAACCATGTTTGGCGACTAAAGTAACACAATCAGCGTGAAAATATAAACGTTGTTACATGGTAGTTAGAGCTTATGTATCTGATTTTAAATTAATCACATTACGCATAATACTGTGTATTATAATTAGGTTAATATGAGCCAGTTTTTACATTAATAACAATGAAAGAAAAATATATATGTAAAATTTTTTTAAAAAGTTTAATTTCGTACTGAAAACAACATTTCAGATATTTAATTACGTGATTTAATACGAAATGTAATTTCATAACAAAGAACTACAACAATTGCTAACAATACGCTGCATTTAACAATATTCTATTGTTTAAATAGCTTGGCGAAAATGATGCGCTGCGTTCAGAAGTACTTTTTGCGATTGTGGAATGAGAGAATTAAGAGAAAAAAGTGAATTTCCTTATTAATTACATTTATAATTAAGATTTGTTTAATATTAATTACGAAATAATCGAATTTCTTTATAGGAGAGACGATAAGGCTGCACCAAATGGTCAGCAACATAAAGATTATACTAAAAATGTAAGTCATTACTTTCTCTCTACGAAAATCACACTCACTTGTCAGTTAATAACGATTTTCTTATTACTTTATAAATATTTTTAGATAATATTACAAATATTAATAATTTTTGTAGATTGACGATAACTTTCTTGGAACAAAGTGTTTTTCCTTTAACAAAGAAGATTCAGAGATCCAAGGAAAGAAACCCAAGGAAAAAGCGAAATTTACAGAATTCTGCACAAATGCATTCTGTAAATTGTTCTGTTGTGTGTCAGAGGAGATTTCTGGTTCTCAGGTAAGACGTCGTTCTTTCTGTCGTCTTCCAATTAACAAATTATACACCTGAATCATCTCACCATTCTAGGAATGCAAACTCGCCATTTCTGAACTCGGACTTGACGATATTTCAAGATATAAACAAAATGTAATTGACGATTATGAATTCAAAGAAATAGGAAAAGGCAATTTCGGAACCGTTCGTTTGGCTGTATCTAAAACTTCCGATGAACGAGTGGCCATAAAAACAATACAGAAGAAGCAATTTTGTCCCCAACAAGTATGTTCTTAGCATCACTCACGATATTCTTCGCTTTCCCGTGACATAAAAATTAATACGTTAAGTTAATATAGTTGATCCAATTCAATAATTAGCTATTTTTTATCATTAGCACACAAAATATTTATTGTACATCTTAAAAAACAAATAATTTAAAATGTTTTTATTAACATTTTCAAAACTACACATATTAACAAAAATCGATGTTCTATAAACATTAATTAGAAATGTCTACAGAATATTCTTCATTTGCATTTAGTTTAAATTAAAAACCATTTCTTTATTTACAGAGACGAGAAATAAAGAGAGAACAAAAAGCATGGGCATCCTCATCCAGCCATCTTCATGTTGTGACTTTATTAGCTTTATTTACTTTAAAACCGATACGAGGTAACTTTCAACCCTTTACGTTTGAATTATTGCTAATATTTTATGGTTTTATGGAGTAATAATTCTGTTTTTAGTTTCTGTTTCGTCTTCGACTATGTGGACGGACAAGATATAACGAATTATTTACAATACAATGGACCCTTCCGAGAAACTCAAGCTAAAATAATTGCTTCTCAAGTGGCTTCGGCCATCATGTTTATTCACAATAAAGGTGATTATCTAAGTCGATTTATTCGTCTTTTCGTCAATAAATGTGATTGTATGACAAAATTTGTTTTTATCTTCGACAGGAATAATTCATAGAGACATAAGCTCTAATAACATCATGCTCGATAACACCAAAGGAGCACAGTTAATCGATTTCGGTCTGTGCACAGTAAGTAGTGAATACTGTAATATACAAATTTTCGTTGAACTATAGAATTCTCATTGACTGATTATCTTTCTGTCAGTTTGAACGTAACCCGAATGAATTTTGCGGGACTTTGTTCTATGTTTGTCCGGAAATCCTTGAGGGAAAGCCTTATGGTAACTTGTTCTATTCCAATTTAATCACGTCATTTTAAGTCTTGTAGTTATTAATAATATGCATTGATTTTAGACGCTTACTGCGATTGGTGGGCATTTGCCACCGTATTATACGAAATGTTAATCGGAAGCACCCCATTGGACATTTAACTAGAAAAANCTTTTTGCGATTGTGGAATGAGAGAATTAAGAGAAAAAAGTGAATTTCCTTATTAATTACATTTATAATTAAGATTTGTTTAATATTAATTACGAAATAATCGAATTTCTTTATAGGAGAGACGATAAGGCTGCACCAAATGGTCAGCAAGATAAAGATTATACTAAAAATGTAAGTCATTACTTTCTCTCTACGAAAATCACACTCACTTGTCAGTTAATAACGATTTTCTTATTACTTTATAAATATTTTTAGATAATATTACAAATATTAATAATTTCTGTAGATTGACGATAACTTTCTTGGAACAAAGTGTCCTTCCTTTAACAAAGAGGATTCGGAGATCCAAGGAAAGAAACCTAAGGAAAAAGCAAAATTTACACAATTCTGCACAAATGCATTCTGTAAATTGTTCTGTTGTGTGTCAGACGAGATTTCTGGTTCTCAGGTAAGACGTCGTTCTTTCTGTCGTCTTCCAATTAACAAATGACCACCAATCGCTTACTGCGATTGGTGGTCATTTGCCACTGTATTATACGAAATGTTAATCGGAAGCACCCCATTAGACATTTACCTTGAAAAAATGAAGGTCGACATCAATTCATTCTCTATTATCGACATGATAAACAGTAAGCGATTATAATTTTGAATTTATTCCCAATAAAAGATCAATGATTAATATAAAAATGCTTTTACAGTTGCTCAAAATATGGAGTTGGTGTATCCGAATCGTACGCTACTGTCGATGGATGCAACACTCATAATCGAGGATTTGTTACAGAAAGTAAGTTTATATTTCAGTCTACATAATAGATTGAGTTTTGTCATGTGTCATATTTCATATTCACAATTACTTTTCATTATTTATCAAATATTAAATATTACATCGGCTATTTAATGTTGTTTTTTTGCGAGAATTTTAATTCATTTACTTAGAGATAAAAATATTTCTCGAGTAATATCAGCACAGTTAATTGTTGTTGTTGATTATTCTAGGACCCAAATAAACGTCTATCAGAAACGGACATCAGTAAACACATGTTTTTTGATGGAGTCCTATGGCCAGAATTAATCCAGACTTGACCTATCAATGAATATATTAAAAAAAAGAATTTCTTATTTGATTTAGTTATATTTATTTATAATTAATTTACTTTTCATTTTATGTTTAAATGATTTAACCGAATTAAAATAAAAATGAATTCAATTGAGTTGTTTGTTTTTGTAGTTTGTGTAATAATATTGTTTAATATTTAAAATTGAATTTTACAATACAGAGCTATCAGGAATTGCCTTTATTGATAATTTACATGTGCTACAACAATATTTGTCTCGGAAATTTTTAATTATTACAGAAATTTACATAAATAAGTAAGAATAATATATTAAGATGTATTCATTTAATACAAATCTATTATACAACATATACATTATATATTTTACTAGACTACAACACTTATAAAAGAAGAACTCCATACCTGTGGAGAGCAAAACTCTAATGATTAATTGCACCAGCACCGATTAAAATAATATTATATGTATATAGATTTATCTTTCCGGTAAAATTTCTATTAAAACAAGCTACGATTGAGTTTTACTTGTATCAAATTGACTCATAATAAGCGTATAAGTAAGAGCAACACTTATAATAGTTAAGACAAGATTACAATTGATCGTAAACATTTTTAGTGCAGAAAATGAGGGAAGATCTTGTAAACATTTAACAGAGAATCGATATGCCAAGTCTTGGACAATTTTCTCGTTACAAGAAAGAGATTTCATATAAACATCTTTACCTATTTTCTTTGCAGTTTNGTGTAGGTCATTTCATTGTTATCCACATTTGATATCATCATTTATCACATACTTCCATGGCACTCTTGTCTGTCCGCTACAACTGCCAAGAATTAACGCGATTGGCAAAGCGTAGTGACAGCGGACCAATAGAGAGCAGGATCCTTGCCATAATGCGGTTTACGCACCAATTTTCGTACGTGCATTAATCAAGTCGAATAGTTTGGCCGAATATTCGGCTATTCGGCCACGCTCCTGGCCGAATATTCGGTATTCGGCCTGAGGCCGAATATACTATTCGTTGCAACACTAATAAAAATATTTCTCGAGTATTATTAGCACAGTTAATTGTTGTTGTTGATTATTCTAGGACCCAAATAAACGTCTATCAGAAACGGACATCAGTAAACACATGTTTTTTGATGGAGTCCTATGGCCAGAATTAATCCAGACTTGACCTATCAATGAATATTTAAAAAAAAAGAATTTCTTTGAAAGAATTTCTTATTTGATTTAGTTATATTTATTTATAATTAATTTACTTTTCATTTTATATTTAAATGACATATTAATATTCAAAAAGAATTTTTCAAATAATAATTTCTTGTTTCATTCTGATAATTATAAAGAATTTATCTTTAATTGTATATTTAAATACAGTAATTTAATCTAATCGTTCTGAATAAAAAGTATTTTATTCAATTGTTTTTGGTATTTTGCTTATCGTACAATATTCAACACACCTTCATATTTTTTGGTGAATATTAAAAAGTCTGATGTAGGATTTGAATGGCGAATTGTCTGAACAAGCCCAAGTATAGATGAGGATAAAGAATACAAGATTGGTTAAATCCTGAATTAATAACACAATTAGTGCAAAAGATGTGTTATAAACGAATAAACACACATTATTCGGTTATTTATAAATTAAACACTAGTTGCTGTCTTTAAATTGACAGAAATAGAACAAATTAATTGTATTTAAAAAAGATTATTTATCAATTCAAAATGCTAGCTGCTGACGTATTTAAATTATTCACATATAAACACATTATTAATATATTAGGTTTGTTGTTTAATTAAGTAAAGATTTTATCGACACTCTAAGTCACAGATATATCAACACTTAAGAAGGATCCAATTGATTCTGAAACACGAGCCATGTGACTTTGATTATCCGATGCATGCAAATTTCCCCTTTGTGACAAGTCCAATTTCAAATTTATAACCAGATGCTTAACAACGATGTGACTATTTCAAAGTCGGTATTGATTTTCAAAAACTGTGACCAAGTTAGAAGTTCTTTATTTTTTTAGTTTTACACGTTCGGAAACAGGACCACGTTGAATACCATCTCCATCATCGCTAGTCTCTGTGTAGAATGAGTATCTTGTACAAATAAAATGTTTCTTGCTTGCAGCATCATAGCGGTATATTTTAGTATGAATTTTTTGTATTATTGTAAAATGCCATAGACCGGATGTACTGTACGCTTTCGTTAACTATTGCATTTAAGCAATGACTTAGACATTGCAGTTACAGCAAAATTGACAAAATCCTAAGATACTTTTATTTTGGGTAAGCCTTAATCTCATCCAATCGTTTTATGAATTTTTCTAACCACCATCTGATATTTGTGAATATGGCGTTTTCTTTGTCACTTTCATCTAACTGAGTGAAGATTTCTCTTCTTCGTCCATCATCATTCGTTTGAAGATGGTTATTTTTCTCTCGCTGCTCATAGATCTCCTACAAAAGTTTTCTTCTAATTCTTCGCCGATCTTCTTGCACTCTCCTACTGCCAGCTTCACTCTTATTCTTGATGTTATTTGCGGTGGTCATAAATTGTTCATAATTATAACGTATATAGACGGAATAAAACATAAAATTACACATAGACAAGAATTATTTCATAGATGTAATATAAAGATATGTTGCTGAAACAAACGTAATACTGTACTTATAACAAATATAATACTAAAATTTATCCATAATCAAAGTGATCGACAAATAAGCTATGTTTTTGCCTTTAAGTAGCCAATCTATTTTTAATAAATGATTATAACTGATTAACAGTCATTTCTTTAAACATAATAAAAGAATTACAGAATGCTCAATACTTTTCATTTAAGCTACGATAGTTCAATACAACAAATTATTATATTTCATGAATTTCTAAGTTATTGTAAGTGCAAAACAACTACAGTAAGATCGCGGATGAGTTCCTAGACGACAAAGCGCTAAACGAAATAGTGTTAAACGAGGTCATTTTAACATAGAATAAATAGGGAAAGAAAAACACGCGACGAAAAATAAACAGATTTTTACTTGAAGTTAGTTTTATATTAATGTGTATAATAATATATGTTAAATAACACTCAAACATATGCAGACAGACATGTAAAGTTTATTTTTTGCGGTGAGGATCCAGACTTTTCTTAAATTCTAAACGCGATAAATTGGTGTCGCTTTTTTTCTTTTCTTATGCAAATGTCGGTAGCGGAATGTCGCATCCAAAACGCCTTTCAAAATCTGGATCATTCGCTATAATTTGATGAACGATTTCGGTTATCGTTACCAAACTCTTACTAAGGAAATCTGTAGAGAAATTCTCTTCGTTATCAGAATCACTATCTCTAATTCTACACGAATTCCATGTTCTGGCAGTTTCGAAGGTCATCGTAAGCCTTTCAGCAGAAACCTGCAGTTGCTCCTTAATATCCTGCTCGTCTACATCTTCAGTTTTGCTGTATCGAATAGGTTGACAATTTGGTCAACCTGACGAAACAGTGATAGTCTCTTCTCGTTAAGAATTCTTGCATACCTACCACCATAACTTTTTCTACACTCCGTTCATGCATTTGTGGCGAACGACACCCTTCACATCTCAATTGTCGTGAAAAACAAGCAACGAACCCCGTGTGGTATGAGTCATCACTTCCTGGAACAAGTTCGAACTCACCCAGTAAGACCGTTGGCTGTTAGTTGTTCTNTTACATAAATAAGTAAGAATAATATATTAAGATGTATTCATTTAATACAAATCTATTATACAACATATACATTATATATTTTACTAGACTACAACACTTATAAAAGAAGAACTCCATACCTGTGGAGAGCAAAACTCTAATGATTAATTGCACCAGCACCGATTAAAATAATATTATATGTATATAGATTTATCTTTCCGGTAAAATTTCTATTAAAACAAGCTACGATTGAGTTTTACTTGTATCAAATTGACTCATAATAAGCGTATAAGTAAGAGCAACACTTATAATAGTTAAGACAAGATTACAATTGATCGTAAACATTTTTAGTGCAGAAAATGAGGGAAGATCTTGTAAACATTTAACAGAGAATCGATATGCCAAGTCTTGGACAATTTTCTCGTTACAAGAAAGAGATTTCATATAAACATCTTTACCTATTTTCTTTGCAGTTTCGGTTATTTGGGAAGAAGACAAGCAAATATCTACAAATAGAAAAAATGGAAACAAAGATAACGTCAAAAACATCACAATATCTAGTAATTTATAAGACAAAGGATCACTAACAAAATCGTAAAGAGTAAAAATGAGGTTTCCACCAGTTATAGTTGTCCATAAGAATAACAAAGGAGAATATATTTCTTCTAAGCTATCTACAATATCAATTATTTCAAAATATCTCATGGAAAAACGTGGAAAATTCAAAGATATATCTTTACTAACTCTAACAGATTTTAATATTTGATTAAGATTAGCTTCTATTTCTTTACAGATCATAGCAAAGAAAAGAAACAAAATATTCTGAGGTGCCATTAAAAATATAGTGTAAATCATTTCACCAAAAATTAAAATTAACATAGAAATATTTTCTGAAATTTCTATACCAAATATATTTTTCAATTTCCAAAAAATTGATATTCCTTCGATATTAAAAATAAGAAAAGATGAACTGTATAATACAGAATTTAGATAAGTTAATGCAAGTTTAATTATGATAATTTTCTTTCTCTTTTTTATAGAAATTCCGAATTTATACATTTTTATTAAACGTTTAATCATTGTAAGAAGCTTATGGTTATTTACAAGAAAGCTATGAATAGAAATTGATGTAATGATCATGGAAATCATGAAATGTAAAGAAGTAATACCCATCTTTACTGAAGGTCTATTGTAGAAGTTCGTGACTACTGAAAAAGTGTAGTATATCATATACATGTTTGCAGATACCAACACAATTACACTATGAAATGTGTATCCTCTTGTTTGAAACTTCAATCCCCAAAGAGCCAAACTCTTCAGTAATGGTTTCCACGTGTCTATCATTTGTCTATCTCTTCTATTTGCTTGTGGATGTATCTTTTTCATGTTACATATTATCTAACGTTTCATAGTAACATAATCACTATAAAAATTATAATTATTGTAAGAGAATATATAATAAATTATCGTAAGGAATAGTATATTTTAACTTACCTATAATTTATGAAGGGAAAATTTAAATATGAAGTCAAAATAGAATGATTCTTATAAGCTATTTTATGTTAGAAGTTTCGCAACTTGTGCAACAATAGATCTAAATGAATGTAGACGTTATAATATTGTCAATAAATTTATTAAAATACTTAGAATCGAGATCGATAATGTTCAACTTGGAAATTAAAAGTAAACCATGCTTGTTGACATTGTGTATTGTACTTCGTTGTGTTTACTTTTTAGTTTATTTGAAAAAGTTATCCCTTATAGAAAATACTGTGTAATGTATTAATTTCAGGTCAATTTGATTTTTCGTTCCTCGATATACAAATCCTATAATTAAATATAGGATTTGTATATCGAGGAACGAAGTATATAAAAAGTTATTTTAAGAATAGCTAATGTAATGCATTCGTTTCACTTCGATGTTTTATAGTAAAATGGATAAATTCCAATAATAAAAACTAATGTTGCATAAATCAATAGAAGAACAATTAGCTTTATTTTTCTGCAATACTATGTTTTAAACGATCTGGTGTTGGTGCAGGTAGAAAGTTTGTAATCTACTCGCATTTCTGTGTGATATCTCCATATATTGTAATCGTTTCACGTGGTGTTCGTAGATATAAGACATTTTTACTGTGCTATATCAAGAGATTTTGGCTCTTTTATAAGAACGCCACATGATTTGCTAGTATGGATTTTTAAATTACACTTTTTGGTCTTATTGTGAGGGTCTGGACAGGTCAGAATCCTCAAAAACGCGTTAAAATTTTTGTTAGAGGCAGATAATGAGGCTAATTTTACGCATCGAATCACGTGGTACCCAATTTCGGGCTATAAAGTCCGGCTGCCAGCTTGGGTCGTAAATGCTATCAGCGATAGTTTGGAAGAAGCGTAAAAAATACATAGGAGACGACAGCGAACTGAATACCACCAGTTAACGGCTGGGGAAACCCGAAGCTACGAGACCTCGGTTTGTGGATGCGCGTAGTTGCCACGCGTATTGGCACTACGAGAGTACCACTCGTGACACGATATATTCAGGAACATCTGCGAACACGCCGAAGAGGAAGTGGATCGCACCGGCTGACGATGAAGTGCACAGACCGGTAGATTGGCCGAACGGTCCGTCGGGATCAGTTTTCCACGAAGGGGATATTTGAATCTGCTCGTCGCCGCCAACAGATGCATCTGTGCCAACTCAAACCACTCGCAACGAAGTCAGGCTATCCGAAACGGGGGTGTCATTAACCGCTCGACACAGAGTTGCACGCCTGGCGTGGTCTCGTCGTAAGTTAATTGCCACTAAACTATTGAATAGTATCGGATATTCTTTAAGGATAAATCCCACTTCCGTATGCGGATAAATGACAGCCTTGCACGGGTGTGGCGATATCCCAGGAAACTCTACCTGCCAGTCCTTTCCGTCGAACGTCACACCGGCCCCCCGCATCGGGCATGATGTTCTCCGAGGCATCGTGTTTGATGAGCGAACAGTCTTGGTGCACATTTCCAGTACTCTGACAGCAGACCATTACGTCACGCGAATTGTGATGTTCGTGGTTCGGTCACTGGTAAAGGTTGTATCCGACATGATTTCCAGTGAGACAATGCCAGATAGCACATGGCGAACTCTCATAAGTCTGAACGGAATTCACATCCTTCTCTGGCAGGCAGCTTCGCCGGATCTCTCTCCCGTGGAACAATTGTAGGATCTCGTCCAACATGAGGTGCATGGTGAACACTGTCACATATCTTAGACGACATACGCATAGTTAATTAAAATCTAAAAATTGGTATCCTAATTTGAGCAAATAAACGTATTGCGCTTGGCAAAACACAACACAGCAGAACTGAAATATTAGACTTAGTACGCTTTTTATAAATTATTATGAGAAATTTTGATATAGTAGCCTAGAAGTAAAGCTATGTAGCCTAAGTAGAGCTATGAAAGGTCTATCCATCATAATCGTATATTGTCAATGGGACAGCCAGCGAATACCATCATTTTCAGTCGTGTGATCAGCAATAGTAAAGGTGAAGAGTGGGATTCAGAATTTAAAATCAGTAAAATACTTGAGGTAGAAGGATCTGTACGATGTGCTTGAAACCTTAATATAGCGATGCAGTACAGTCACCACTTGTCACAGTTATTGGTTGGCCCTGTGACAGAGAGATTTGCATGCATAAATAATTGAAAGGAACAGAGCTTGTTTCATAATTAATTCAATCAAATAGATACATCTTGATTATCAAATCTGTCTCTGGATAATTTATGTATCATTCGATATAACCTAATTTAATTTAATAAGCCGTTATATTCGATACGATATGTTTATATAACAATATAAATAATCTAAACGTCTTAGCATCTAGAATTTTGACGCGATGTAAGTTGTAGTGTCATACAAAGACAATCACTTCGTTCTCTTTCCATTAATATAAAGACATTAACTACTATTTTATATCTAAATTAACGAATATCACGTATTTATTGGTATTTTATATATTCTTTGAGTTAGATGTGCTCTTAATGCAGAAGTAAACTATTCTTATATTAAATCTTGGTTGCTTGTTGTACTCTATTATATGTACACATCAACTTATAAACGATTCCTGCCACTTCCAGAGGATTTTTCGACTGTTTCACGTTTTTTTTTTTGTTAATCAACTTTTGTAACTTCTGAATCACCCTGTATATAAAATTGCATAAAATCGTCCCGAAGCATTTCTGTCACGAAGAAGATAATAAAGACAGTGACCTCGAGGAATCGATGAAATCGTCACCAAATTTTTGAACAAGTGAGCAAAGCAATCCGGGGTTAGGGGAGTTCGGCCAAGAGAAAATGACAGGGTTGGAGGTTGCCCAGTGGGGTGAGACTTTGAGCGGAGTGAGAGAAACCAGTGATTGGGACCAGAGAATCGAATCGTCGCGAAATTTTTGTTATAGTCTGTATTGAAAACAAGTAGACGAAGCAAGTTGGGCTTCTAGAGCGGCTTGGAGGCTTCGTTCCTACAGTCTGTTTATTTAATCTAGTGCATGGCTAGGAGAAGAAATTCGGTTGCCTTTTCTCTCTGCTGGGCAAAATACTCTATATGTATTTTAATAAAGTGTGTGTATTAGTTATAGTATACATTCCCCAATACATACACATCTATTGTACAATAAACTGCGATTTCTAACAGTTAAACTTCGCCGCTAATTGCCGTTGTGATAAACCATTTTCACTTTCTCTGATAGATTTTTGAACAAACTGAAATGATTTTCATTTGTAGCTAGACTAATTCATTAACACCTGCACCTAATTTCAAGACTGGGAGAAGTGCCCGAGTGAATTCGAACAAGAGTTTTGACTAATTCATTACATTAAAATGGAAAAACGTTGAGATAGCTTCGAACAATAGTTTTGATCAGATACATTCGCGGAAATGGTCGCTTATTACAGTTGTACTGTATTTTGTTGCAGATCAAAAAGCGATTCCCAGCGGTCGCGTTACACAGGTGGTCGTTTAATACAAGTAACTTATAAGAAGACTTTATGTATAAACTATTCACTACCAGAAATTTTTTCCCGTTTTGACAGGTGCCCGTCGAATGCAAGTGGTCGCCTAAGCAGTTTTTATTCTATATAATAAAATCTATTAGAATAATTAATTTACAAATAGTAAGAATTTCAATTAATTTACTGCATTGAATAAAAGGGAACAGTGAACGCAACCATTGGTTTTCCTTCTTTCACACGTATTTCAAATACAGTATGTGCTTAAAAGATAAATAGATTTAACAATGTGTAAATTGATTTAAATATAAATAATAAACAAAATACTCAATCTTTTTTACTAATAAGTTTATTTTTCATTTTACATTTATTTATCTCTTTACAATAACAACTGATTTTTAAAAGCATGTATAATAATGCTACGAGATGCATTTTCAGATGACAAAATTTTATTTAAAACATTTAACACAATAGAAATATATTAGATTTTAAAATATGCCTAAATATCGAAGGTGCTTAAAAATAGAATTTTGCAATCCTTATATAAAATTCTACTTGAAATTCTTAAATCGCGTGCCAAATACATTACCACATAACTGCTGAAATTAACTAACTACTTTGTGCTGTTATATTACATTCGGATAGATATTCCAGTCGTGAAATTGCTAAAAGAATATCCTGTAGCTAGTCTGCTGTTGTCCGTTTTCTACAGAAAACTGCGGTTCTTTCTGTCACTGCTGTATAAAATTGTTCTATTTGTAACTGCAAGATTGTCGCTGTTTTGTGAAGAGCATCTCTTCTTGTCTAGAACTCCCGTTAGTTCAATTAGAGTTGAGAAAACAGAGTAAATGCCACTCGCCATCTACAAATAGTTCAAAAAAATTTTAAATACATAAATAACAAAGAAAAATATAAAGTGTACACTTTAAAATATTTCACGAAAATTTCTCTTACTTATATTTTAATACAGAAAACAAGAAAGCAACTGAAGTAGATTAAAATGTAAACACAACGAAATATAATACGAAATAATTTTAAAAATATTGTATTGATTTTATATTTTATTCATCTTATTTTAGGTTAATAAATGTTGATGAATAAATCTCAAATACTGTATAGTAGAGATAACAGAGACTTATCACAATGACACATCGAAATGACACTTCTATCATCAGAATGCAACTTTACTAGTGGTATGAATTTCGGTACAAACGACCCTTGTCGGCCATACACGAATATATAATTACCTGTTATAAATCTACAGCTAAACGCAATGCGCATTAATTAAGAATTTATTCTGATCAGACATTGGCGAGCAGTGTGATAAGTCTCTGTCATCTTTTCGACACAGCGTTTGAGATTCATTCATCAACATTCATTCAGACAAGAACCTCTTTTATACTATTTTATAACACTTGGCTGAATATTCAACTAACAGATATTAATATGTAATAAAGTTTGTGGTTGACTACCCCTATAACACTATACTTATGAAGCTCAAATTGATGTATAAACACAGTTTTTGGTATCCGTGCCATAAAATTTTTTGGGCCACGAGTTAATAACACTGTGTTTATACATGATTTTGAATTGCATAAGTATAGTGTTATAGGTGTAGTCTAACCACAAAATTCTGTATGACAATTCGTTTATAATTAGCGATTATGGCATTCGTGGAAATTGGCCCACTCGCTCTTTTCGTGTGGCAAAGTGCCATTTATGCCATAATTGTCTATACTATAAACTGATTGCATAATGTACTATTTAAATATTCTTCTATATATTTACCTTTATCAGAAAGTCTTCCTTTAATAAAAAAATCCTGCCATGGATATACCAAAAGGTTTCCCTCCGAATCTTTTCATGAAACAAATAATCTGAAATCAATCGTTTATGAGATTCATTACATCAAATACATCAAACAATTAAAAAGAATAATAATAAATAATACTTTAAACTTAAATATCGGCGAGAGTGCAGAAGAGTAGAATTTCCCAATTGATATGAAATTATCATAAATCTGAAAGATACAAATTTGTAATTGTAAAAATGACGCTTACAACATCAACTAATAAAAAAAAATTCTTACAAGTGATGTGTAGAACGACAATGCCCAAGACCCTAGTAACGTTACAATCAATAGAAATACTGCAGTTACTGAGAAAATTATACGAAAAATTGTATCGATCTGCACGAATAGAGCAATATACGTATAAAAGCAAGTCTCGTACATAAAAAAGATGTAAATAAGAGGGATCAGCATCTGTAATTTATCGTTTCCCTCTTCAATCAGTTTCCAAATTTCGAAATTTTTCATCATTATTTCTTGAACAAAAGAGCTTGTTGCAAAATTCGAAAGTTGTAACCTTTCAGAAATATTTATCAATCTTTTACTTATAATAATGAATAAATATGCACATAATACAAATAAGCAAAATAATTGACAAAGGGCGTAAATAGTCCACGTTTGCAGAATAACGAAGCAAACTAGAGTTATTCTGTAATCATATTTCCTGTTATGGAAAGCGTAATAACTCATGAAAATGTGCACTAATAAAGTACAAACAACAGTCAAGGTAAATAGAAAAAAACAATATAACACATGTGGTCCTGTACTATCAATAAATTCTTCCTCTTTCTTCGATACTTTCATTAAATGAACGTTGAATTTGTTTCTTTTCAATATGCTAAACTGAAGAGCTATGTACAAGGAAATAGACCATAAAGTGAATTCGATGTAAAATGCATTCTGTTCAAAGAACACAGAAAACTGATTACAAACAGAATCAGAAGTCAGTAACGCACCTGTAACGATTGACACTTCTACCCACAAGAATATTTCCACTACATTTACATAAAAGCAAAAGAGTTTGTCAGTTCGAGCAGTTTTTTTCTTGGTACATTTGCACATTTCGAAAACGTTCAAACCGAAAACTTCCGAAACAGAAGTAAAAGGTTGTAGTTTTCTAGCTAAACAAGTATCAGATAACGGTTGCATGCTGCTTAAATAATTGCCAGATATTCTTGGAGAAAATACTTAAGTATGTTTAACTATCGTTATTACAGTTATACCTTCTACAGAAATCTATCCAGTTTCTCAAACTGCTAAAATATGACAATTAATCCAGAATAATAAGTAAAATTGCTTCACATCGAAAGCAATTTTCTGTCAGCAACTTCACCAATGAGACAGAATAATTTTCAATTTGTCCTTGTCACAGTTATTGGT
>NW_019384304.1:387212-396308 GCF_000671375.1 Centruroides sculpturatus
ATGTGTATGTTATATCCTTTTTAAATGTTTTAGTTGACTGAAGAGGGGCTTAAGAGCTCGAAACGTGTAATTTTTTCCACACGTATCAACTAAATAAAGATGAGAAAATCCGCCAAGTGTCTTAATTTATAGCACTATATTGTGTCAGAAGCATAAACAAATAGCAAAGCACGGTTTCATATCATCAAAATAAGAAGTTATAATTGAAACGGCGGAAATCATCGAATTTAGAGAAGATGAAAGTAGAACTACACCGGAACAGTGCATATAAGGAGGAAAAATTACAAGGTGAGATAGAAAAAACTCTAATTGATTTACAATATCTAAGAACACACCTAAAAGAACGAAAACCTCTAAAGACACTTTCTCTGCCAAAGTCGATTGCTGAAAATATCCCAACACGTGATAGGGATTATCTAAACTTTAAAATATTGAGATCTGCAATTAAATTTAAATACATAAAAATTAAAAGATTAAAACGAACATTAAAAACATGTAACAAAAGCAGCAAGCAAAAAGTAGTAGTAGAGCAGATTAAAAATTTAACTCAATATGAAGATAATAAATATAGAAAATTAGTAAAAAAGTTTAACTATCCAAATAAAGAAGAAACAGAAGAATGGAAAAGATCGTTAGTGCTAAATAAAACAAGTGTCGCTATCCCTGATAATGTCCTAGAGTCAACTAAATAAAGATGAGAAAATCCGCCAAGTGTCTTAATTTATAGCACTATATTGTGTCAGAAGCATAGATTATTAATTACATTGCCAAAGGCTTCGAAATTGAAATTAGCTTAAAATTTAAATTTTCTTACACTTAATTTCTTGAAACCAGCTTGAAATAATACTGGATTTATCGATTGTCATGTACACTACCTTGTAGTTATTCTATATACATTTCAGAGCAATTCTCAAATGGACATACCAAATTATAATAAGATATAGCAAACATTTTAGTTTTGTTGAAATCTCATTCTTCGTGTTATTGTAATACCTTTAGGTATATTAAACATAAAATTCATCAATATCTTCGTCTAGACATGCAATACCACAAGTGGTTAAAATAAATCTGAGATGGAAGATATTAAATTCGATTTATATAAGTTACTAAACAAGAAAATTACATATATTTAATTTAACTGAAACACAAAAATATTGCTTGCTATTAAATTTAACGGGTAATCATCTATATAGAATTAATCGTAACCGTCATAGTTTGTACGAGTGGAACCCAAATTTATCTATAAAATATCGTGTATTTACTTTTAAATACGATTTGATGCAATGCACTTATCAAGACTGGGTCCAAAAAGTTTTCGAATTCATCAATTTTGTTATCTTTTAGCGCTTCTGTCTATTGCACATCGGAATATCTTTTCTTTTCGTGGTCTCTATCATCCTTGGAAACAAATATGACACAGGAGTGAAATTAGGTGAACAGGAAGGGTGAAACACTAGTTTTACACTATTGGTGTTTGTAAACCGGCAACGTGGTAACTCATATTACACATCAACTCACTCACGTATTTAAGAATTTTCTCTTTCGAATATTGAAACCTCCAAAATCCTCGTATGCAGTTCACAGTAATAAATAAGGGCAATTGAGAGTTCAAGGGGATCAATTTAATAAGAAATGTTGTTAACTCATTGCTGCTTCGGGAAGATGGTATTACCTAAACATTGCAGTAGGTGTGACATAGTGAATTACCCTATTCTTATCGAGTCATCGTTAAGATCGGATACTTTATTATTCGTTTGTAACCTGTGTATAAATTCCTTTTCATTATATTTTGTGCTTTCGAGCATTTCATGTATTCTTTCAACTTAACAGAAAACATAAGAACAGTCTCATGTCTTCTTTCAACATAAGAAGATATGAGGCCGTTATTAATGTAAAAAAAAACAACGTAAATCAATAACTTTAGAAAGAAACAACGAAATTATAAGCAATTATAAAGCTCGGAGGATCGTTAAAGATCTTTGCATCAAATATTCCTTACGCTCTTCTACTGTTTGTACTATTTCGAAACAAATTCGATTATTTGTATTATGTCAACGATCTGCCAGGAAAAAACTTCCCATGAGATGTTTCATGAGAAACTGGCTCCTACTTCGGTGTTGCAAAGGTGAAGAAAACCCGGAAAACTCCTCACGCTAGCCCGTTAGCAAGGAGGGAACCCACGACCAACAACCAGTGTTCAGTGGTTTTATTCACTCTGCCTTTGGTGGAAATTTTGAAACAAAGGAAAATATATGGAAGAAATGAAAAATGCGTAATCTTTGAATTTTCACAACACAGGCGCTGTGGCTACGTTTTGTCAGCCCATGGAAATTAATTAATAAAAAATTATGAATATTCAACAAAAGTTTGCTGACGTGAACAATTTTGATCTTTCTTTGTTACAGCGCGTTTATCCACGAAATTATTATCTCGTTGCTTACACAAAAAAAAAAAAAATTCAAATAGATAGTCCAATAATTAATAAACAACAGTTTTTCGTATTTTCGTTTGTTTTTCTCATAACATCAATAAATAATGGAATTAATTTGATCAAATTAGTCGTTTAAAACATCAATTAAACACTGCACCAATTATATCAAATAATTTACAAAGAAAAATATTAGCGAAGTAAAACTTGTTCTTTATTAGTTTCTCAATACTTGTTTCTTTAATATATCTTACCATTTTCTAACAGCTAAATACAACTCTTCAATTGAAGTTCACTAAAATGTCAATGAGATACAGATTTTCGAAATTTTATCAAACAATTTAATCAATTGATTTTAGTTGAAATTACTCTAGAATATCCTCAGGGTTATGTTAGCAAAGTTACGTGTTTTTCTATTATTTTAGTATACCATTAATTTAGTATAAGCGATAACAATTTCTTTATCAAGAGGGATGTTACTGCTTAATTTCTAAATCCTTCGCATAATTGACATTTTATCTTTAAATGAGCGAAAAATATTTTACATTTTAACTAATAGTTACTTAAGTTATCGTTTATGCAGTAAGCATTGAAACAATACTTACAATTGATGTGAAAATCGACATGGCCCAAGCCACTGATAAAGTAGCAAGTAATAACAATACAGTATTGCTGGCACTGTCAGAAGTAAACGAAGAGTTGTACCCGCTTTACGAAAAGGACAAGATATATAAAAAAGCAAGTTTCATATATGAAAAACGTTTTGTACAATACATTGTGTTGCATTACTTCTAAATTGTAACTGTTGAGAGATCGTCATCAAGTATTTCCTATAATTATTAGAAATATAATGAAAAATGGCAGCAAGCAAAATATGTGCAATAAAACAAAGTTTATCTAAGTCTGCCTACTGTTAAAGCAGATCAGATTTATTCTATAATCGTATTTTTTTTTTTTTGGTCTCGAAGGCAGAATGTGCTTTGAACACAACTAATGCAAAGAAATACACGACAATGAAGACAAACACCGTAAAATATTGCATAAGATAATGTTTCTTTTTATCGAAGAATTCTTCAGCACTGTAATTCTTCAATAAGTGACGAATGTTGAACTATTTTCTCTTCAAAACGCTGAACTATAGTGCCGTATACACGAGGATATTATTTTAAAATAAATCGCATCATTTCCGAATGCCAGAAATGTATGGAGGCAAATAACTTCAGAACTAACGAACATTGAAGGATACATAATTGCTGCCAAGCAGCACAAAAATATTTCGAATGAATTTGAATAAAATGTAAGATTGTGCGTTCAGTTCTTTTCTTTCGACATTTGAAAGGCTCAAACATAGTCAAACAGTAAATTTCCATGACAGACAGCAATGGATGAAGATCTCTTGCTATACAAGTATTTGAAAATGATTGCATTTCAACGAATTAAAGAACTGCTAGTATTCACTTTTGTTGATTTTTTACTGTACATGGATTTTTATTATTGTTTTACTGTAATAGCGCCGAATCCTAAAATAAAAGTTCGGCATTTGATTATTTTTAACTTTGTGTAAATTTTTTAGTAATCTATTATAAAGATTGTTATATCTTCAAGCCAATTTGCTGTTACTTCTGTGTTGAATTGTGAAAAGAATAAAAAGCATAGACTTCAAAAAAGGAAAATACAGTATATGTATATTTTTGTAAATCTTAGACTTCTAACAATTTAATGTCTAAACCAATTAAGAACAAAACACTTTCTATACATTTATATATTGTACTTATTCTGGCAACAAAAAGACATTCTTTAACCTAAATGCGTCTATAATTTCATCTTCGTTCACTAAAGAATGAAAAGATGGCTTCGATATCTCGTGCTAACACATAAATTTCTTCTACAGAAGAATCACTGAAAAAGAATGAGGTAAAATTGGAATTGAATTGCGGTATTGAAAGGATACTTTTACGTATTGTGAAAGAGTTTATCAAAATCGAGATCTGATCGCAGCCGAGAGTTCGTCAATTTCGAAAGTTGCAAAGATGGTAGGACAAAGCATTAAGGTCCGATATTTTCAAATGTGATAGGATACGCGTGATTATTTTATCATTACCGATGTATTGAACAAATTATGTTATACATAGAACATTATGTACAAAACGTTCATTTACAATATGTATCAATATAAGTTTTAAACAGATCTCTATTTAAAACCTGGATAAATTCAATCGAAAATAACTACATCCTCATCTGTAATTTACAATTATCATGATCTTCAGAGACCAGTTTCTCATGAAACATCTCCCGGGAAGTATTTCCTCTTGGCCGATCGTTTACATAATACAAATAATCGAGTTTGTTTCGAAATAGTACGGAATATTTGAGTAAGGAGTATTTGATGCAAAGATCTTTAACGATCCTCCGAGCTTTATAATTGCTTATAATTTCGTTCGTTCTTTCTAAAGTTATTGATTTACGTTGTTTTTTTATTTTTTAAATTAATAACGGTCTCATATCTTATGTTGAAAGAAGACATGAGACTGTTCTTATGTCTTCTGTTAAGTTGAAAGAATACATGAAATACTAGAAAACACAAAAATAATGAAAAGGAATTTATACACAGGTTACAAACGAACAATAAAGTATCTGCTCTTAACGACGACTCGATAAGAATACGGTAATTCACTATGTCACATCTACTGCAATGTTTAGGTAATACCATCTTCCCGAAGCAGCAATGAGTTAACAACATTTCTTATTAAATTGATTCCCTTAAACTCCTGTTCACCCTTCCTGTTCACCTAATTTCACTCCTGTGTCGTATTTGTTTCCAAGGATGATAGAGACCACCAAAAGAAAAGATATTCTGATGTGCAATAGACAGAAGCGCTAAGAGATATCAAAATTGATGAATTCGAAAACTTTTTGGACCCAGTCTTGATAAGTGCATTGCATCAAATCGTATTTAAAAGTAAATACACGATATTTTATAGATAAATTTGGGTTCCACTCGTACAAACTATGACGGTTACGATTAATTCTATATAGATGATTACCCGTTAAATTTAATAGCAAGCAATATTTTTGTGTTTCAGTTAAATTAAATATATGTAATTTTCTTGTTTAGTAACTTATATAAATCGAATTTAATATCTTCCATCTCAGATTTATTTTAACCACTTGTGGTATTGCATGTCTAGACGAAGATATTGATGAATTTTATGTTTAATATACCTAAAGGTATTACAATAACACGAAGAATGAGATTGCAACAAAACTAAAATGTTTGCTATATCTTATTATAATTTGGTATGTCCATTTGAGAATTGCTCTGAAATGTATATAGAATAACTACAAGGTAGTGTACATGACAATCGATAAATCCAGTATTATTTCAAGCTGGTTTCAAGAAATTAAGTGTAAGAAAATTTAAATTTTAAGCTAATTTCAATTTCAAAGCCTCTGGCAATGTAATTAACAATCGTCAAATCCGAATATTAAACAATTAATTAATAATTATTATGTCACATTAAATGGTATAAAATTTTTTAGCATTGTAAAAGTCGGGATCTACAAATTTCATTTATTTGGTGACACCTTAAGATATTCAGGACGATAATAATTGCATACAAAATTACATTGATTTAGTCAGTTAGTCACTAAGAAATATTAAGTAAACTTTCACGATTTTATAATATATGGGAAATACAGAACGGAGCGGTTCACCGTCTCGTAACATACTTATATGCATATCAATGCGTTATGCCATGAATGCAACTGTAATCGATAGTATTAAATGCAAAGTACTTTGTCCGTTCATTTATGGATAGAAAAACAAATTGTAGTCTTATATTCACTAGTGGCCGAGTGTATAAAACTACTGAACTCTGGTTCGCGCCTTGCAAACGGGTTAGCCACGTCGAGTTTTCCGAGTTTTCTTTACGTTTGTAACACCTAAATTGGTAATCTGCATTTGTTGTTTGGAATGTTTAATTAATTTAAGAGCTTTATTGATTTGTATGTCACAAATTTTGTATTGGCAAAGAGCACTTTCCATAACGAATTACGTGAAATTTATGAAAGCATTTCATTTCTACTGTATCTGATCGACCGTGCATTGCTTCGCTTTATCCAAACGATACAATTCAATTCATTTGTACAGTAAATATTCAGTCATAATAAAATTCTATAATATAGATAAAGAGTAAATGAAATTACTTGAGGATTAACTACTTTCATTTACTTACTGTCTTATAAATAAATCAATTGTAAAAAGCGATATGATTACCCTGATTGTTTTCTTATCGAGACTGCGCTATTTATTCTATTCATATTGGAAATACGTTGTATCAGAAGCTACAGTTCGATATAAAATATCAGACACGCTTCAAAGCTATCCTCGAAAGAAGTAATTAATATTAAAATTATTATAAAAGTTTAATAACTGTGTGTTTTGCTTTTACTAAAATGCAATATTACATGTTTTGGAATACAATTGCAAGATATTGTTGTTGTTTGGTACATTGTATTGCCTAGAACAACTCTGTATGATTCAAATTTAGTAAATTAACTTTACTCGATTCTCCACATTTGACTGTTCTACATTGACAAATTGAAAATTATTCTGTCCCATTGGTGAAGTTGCTGACAGAAAATTGCTTTCGATGTGAAGCAATTTTACTTATTATTCTGGATTTATTGTCATATTTTAGCAGTTTGAGAAACTGGATAGATTTCTGTAGAAGGTATAACTGTAATAACGATAGTTAAACATACTTAATTATTTTCTCCAAGAATATCTGGCAATTATTTAAGCAGCATGCAACCGTTATCTGATACTTGTTTAGCTAGAAAACTACAACCTTTTACTTCTGTTTCGGAAGTTTTCGGTTTGAACGTTTTCGAAATGTGCAAATGTACCAAGAAAAAAACTGCTCGAACTGACAANATCTAGGTTAAGGCTTTTATGTCCAACAGATGGCACTACGAGTACGACGCCCTAAGTTTGCTTTTCTGCGAGGCATTATGCTTTTCTGTGAAAATGAACTAAAGCAGATCATCTTCTATCTATTTATATAAATAAAAATGTAATGTTCGTTTTCTCCTACCGATTCCTTCGAAATTTTGACACAACGCTGCATTCGAATACGCACGTGTTTTTATATAATATACGTGTCGAAATTCGATATATTGTCATTATTTTAACGATACATTTTTCTTAAATTGTCATTAATAACGTAAGGAAAGATATTAATTATAATAAACAGTATTATGTTTAATGTAATTTATTTAATAAATTAGACAATAATTTTATTATTTATTAAAAGTTTGTTTAAAAATCGTTCTGTGCAGTCGGTAGATTTTTAAACCACTCCGACTTGTTAACAAAGTAGGCCCGAAAATCTGACGTCATCACGTTACCTCAGAATATAAGCTACAATAAATATAGTTCTAACAAAGATTAGAACGTAGAAATTTAATAAACGGAGGTCTTCGGGGCAATCCTTAACAGTTTCTCTCTCTCCCCCGCAAGAGGAATTTCGAAAAATCCCTTCTTAGTGTACAGTACATTCTTATGACGTATCTAGGGATTGCAATCCAGCAGTGTTTTTAATCCAGCTGGATTTTTGCTGGACCAACATCAATCCAGCTGGATCCAGCGCGGATCCAGCTGAAATGATGCGCGGATGTTTTTTGGTGCAATAAAGTGTTATCTATCTATCTATCCATCCAAAATTTATGGGTTTTTTTAAANTGTTAGCAATTGTTGTAGTTCTTTGTTATGAAATTACATTTCGTATTAAATCACATAATTAAATATTTGAAATTTCGTTTACAGTATGAAATTAAACTTTTTAATAAAATTTTACATATATATTTTTCTTTCATTGTTATTAATGTAAAAACTGGCTCATATTAACCTAATTATAATACACAGTATTATGCGTAATGTGATTAATTTAAAATCAGATACATAAGCTCTAACTACCATGTAACAACGTTTATATTTTCACGCTGATTGTTTTACTTTAGTCGCCGAACATGGTTAAAATTTTAAATTTCGTGTCTGTATAAAGTAGTTCTGTAAAATACCAATGTTCAAAATGGTGATATTATCGTCGCCCTTAAAAATACAGAAGAATTCGCACGAAATTGCGTTAATCTATACTAATATTATAAAGAGGTAATGTTTGTAAGTATGTAAGTTTGTTTGCAGCAGGTAATCTCCGAAACTACTCATCCGATTTCAAAAATTCTTTCACCAATATTTAGAATGGAACTTCGGGGTGTACATAGGCTGTATATTATTCCGTTAAACATTCATATAAATTAAAATATATAATCTAGGTTAAGGCTTTTATGTCCAACAGATGGCACTACGAGTACGACGCCCTAAGTTTGCTTTTCTGCGAGGCATTATGCTTTTCTGTGAAAATGAACTAAAGCAGATCATCTTCTATCTATTTATATAAATAAAAATGTAATGTTCGTTTTCTCCTACCGATTCCTTCGAAATTTTGACACAACGCTGCATTCGAATACGCACGTGTTTTTATATAATATACGTGTCGAAATTCGACCCACTGAAGGGAGATGGTTAGGATTAAGGCTTACCGTAAAGAACTCTGCTTCTATTTATACTATTTTAGATGCGGTTTTTTGCGTTTTAATAGGGTACG
>NW_019384304.1:397223-418059 GCF_000671375.1 Centruroides sculpturatus
CATATTTTTTTTGACAAATGATGTATAATCGAGAAATCCTTCTCAGTACTAGTTTCTTTCCGTTTCATGAAGTTTTCTTTCTCACGCTTTAGTTGGATCTCTAATTCTTGTTCCAATGTGAAATTCAGGAAATCCGGGTTATCTGGATCATCGTTTTTCACCTCAGTAATATCCTCTGCCATTGCTGCTGGTTCCACTACATATGTATTTACACGATTCAGCATATTTTTCATCTCCTGGCGCATTACATTTTTTTCGGCATGTGAAAGACAAAGCTTTCTAACTTTTTGGTCATACTTCTTCGGGTTCTGTATGTAAATAAGCATCCGTGTGACCTCGGTAAGACGCCGTTCTCTGATTCTTTTGCGGAGTGCCTCGGAAAGGTTGGCACTCAAGATTGTGTCCTGGCATTTTAGTTTGTCTAAGACAAATTTCAGGATTGTGTCAGCAGTTATCAAACTCGACTCTTCTGCAGAGAGCTTCTACGGCCAGTTTAAACTGCAATCGTTCTGTCATGTGATTCATTGACGTCATAACCAACCGTAAATTAGAATTATGCACCAGGACTAGGATAAGAGTTACTTGTTTTATTTTGCGCGAAGACACTTTATTTAGCGATAGTAGAAAGTCAACTGGCAATTAGATGAGCAGATGTAAAAGGGCGGGCGGTGCGGTGTAGAGAGGGGATGTAGCACGTGCCGCACTGAACGGCAACGTCGCTCTCGCCGCCAAGCGATAGCGCACATAGCAAAGCGGCAAGGTCGACAACGTAGACTTTTGCGCCATTATTTAGAAAGTTAATTGAGTATTTGCGGATCCGCAGCACTGGATCCAGCACCTGGTGCTGGATCCAACAGGCCGAAAAATGTGCTGGATCCAGCTGGATTGCTGGATGAGGGATCCAGCAATTGCAATCCCTAGACGTATCCTAACTGTGTACCAAATTTCTACTTTTAACTACTAACCGTTTGAAGTCTGAGCTTATTATTATTACTGTTATTATTACTAACCCATTTCAATTGTATTATAAGATTTTGAATGCTAATAGCGAGTAAAATATTCATTAAGTCCGACCACACTGGAACTATATCAAACGGATAGACATAATCTCGTCCATGTAATAAGTAATATACAGTAGTGTGATTGCACTGTAGTGTTGTACGCTAAAAGGGCATATGGTATCATTTCATCCCAATTACGTTGATCTTTGTCGATATATTGTATTAGAATATCTATCGGCGTTTTATTTAGTCTTTCAACCAATACGTTGCATTGTAAGTGATATGCTGTTGTAAAATGTTCTTCTGTGTGTAATAACTAGCGTATCTTCATTATTTTAGAAACAAAATTGAATTTTCTATCGGTGAATAGTTGTTTCAAAGCTAAGTGTTTAATAATTTGTATGACGTATGCTTTGGCATTCGTCATACAAATCGTTTTGGCGTTAATATCAGGTAGTAGAATGGCTTCTACGAGTAGATAATGATTCTAATCAGAGTCTAATTCCAGTATTATCTTAACTGTGCAGTAAATTGCTTATAAGTGATTGTTGCGTCGAATTTTTTTCATATGCTTTTCACAAGATTTTTCATAAGTAATCAACACTTTCAATTGATTCACTTTCATTGTTGATGCATAAATACTTCAAATCACATAATAATCTTCCAACTCATTTCAAGAGAACAATAAAAGTTAAACATTGTTGCATTCCATTCTTTTATAAGAAATTTTTTTTCTATTTATCCGTAAAAATGATGATTGATATTATGAAAACATAACGAAAAATGTTAAGGAACTGCACTCAATGGAGGTATTACAATTAATGAAACATGAAACCATATAACTAAAGTATTATTTTGTATATCAACTATTATAAAATATGAATATGTATAATTTTTAGAATGAAGAAGAAAATCTAGAATGTAAAATCTATAAACAGAAATTTCCTAATAATTCTTTATTAGAAATTCACGAGAAGAATCATTGTGAAAACGACGAGGCAATTTGTAAATATTGCAATAAAAGGATCAAACACAAAAACAATTTGAGCAGACACATGAAAACTCATTATTGTGAAAAAAGTCATAAATGTCACCTTTGCGATTACGCTTCTAACAGAAGGGATTCTTTAAAGAAACACGTCAATTTCGTTCATCGCACAGTACTTCCATCTCCAGTTGAATGCTCATCCAAAGTAATGGAAAAAATGGCACTCTTAGTGCTTTTTCTCTCTTTTCTCTTAAATATAATAAGTTTTTGAATACAAAAATATATATTTTTGTAAGTAATTATAATAAATATATATTGTAATTTTATAAAATCGGAAAAGAAAATCACCCGGAAGAAATATCAGTGTGAAACGTGTCATCGTTTCTTCAAGACTCAACACGATTTAGAAATTCACATCAGACGCCATGAAAATATCATGTACACATGTGGAGAATGTGGTAAACCTTTCAGTTCCATATCAAATCTCACTCAGCACTTTATAAAACATTCATCGGAACGACGACATAAATGTAAAGTTTGTGGTAAAATGTTCAAACGGAAGGGAGGATTGAAGAAACATCTTCGTGGCCATGCAAAAAAGAAATCCTACAATTCTCAAGGTATGTCATGGGATGGTGCCTGATATATCCATGAAAAAATTTTGGGATAGTCTGCCAGGATCCCCAGAGTGGTAGGCTAGTACCTTAATCGCATCAGTCATCTGGATGCCCATACTATTCGTCATCAAGGAATCAAATGATTTTGATTCCTTGATGACGAATTAAAAAACTAATGCATGTTAAAACTAACTATAATACAAAATATAAGTGTTAATACAATAATTCTGTGAAGAATAATACAACCCATAAGAATAATTATATATTTCCATTTGTTTTAAGAACGGTAACATCAACACTACCATCGAAGATGATCCAGAAACTTCATCAAAACTCGAAGAATATTCTGACACCGAAGAAATAAACTGTGAATGCATTTTGTGTGACCGAATCTTTGAAAATGAATCTAAACTAAATGAGCATTTAAGAAATGAGCACCCAGAAATCCACTCAATAGGATACGAAGGAACAAGTTATAAATACGAAAGTAGCCAAGATCTTGAAGATATTGACGTATCAAATTGACTATCATTATGTGAACAACATCACATTGATGAAGACAGCAGCAAACTTCGCGATATTGATATTTCTGAAGAAAATTTCATGTAATAAATTTTTTTTGATGATCATTTAAAACGGCGGATCAACTTTAACAATTTAACAATAAAATCATAAAATCTTACTAAAACTTTGATTCTTTTATAAGAAATAATTGTTAGAAATTCGGTAACAAATGTAAAAAAAAAATCCGAACATGTTTATGCAAACGAAGAGCGTTAGTTGAAGCATGTGCTGTGCTCTGAATCATCCAAATTGTACCATGAAATGAATCTAAAAATTAAAATGGTAAATTTTAAAATTTTGTAAAACAACTAACGACAAGTTCTTCTATGCATTAGCAACTATATTTATGAAGTTTATGCAATTAGATATTGTCCAAAAAGGTTGGGAACCACTGCTCCAATTAAACCCATAGCAAACAGTTCAAAATAGTCTATATGAAATACCTCTTTTTGGGAGAATATTATTAGAATTTCACAATAAAAATGCCTCTGTTAATATGGCTTTTAAGCGAAAATGTTTGTTAGAAGATTGCAGAAATTAAAAGACTAAAACTGCTCCGGATTTATTGATATTCTAGGCGAAGTAAACCTTGTACACAATACAAAAACAACAATACTTTTGAGACATATTGATGAAACAAGTAAAATGATTTGTTCCATCAATATGTAAGGGTATAGAAATAAAGCGAAATAGGCTATTAGACTAAAATTTTAATCAATAAAATGATATATTTAACTGTAGATTATATGCAAATCAGTTGATTTTATATCGCGTGGCACCAGCAGACTGTATAGAAGATCCAGTTTCGCCTAATTTGTATGGCTTATTGCCCAGGTTAAATAGATATTTCGGTTTTTCTCATGTGTAATTTTTATTCCATCAAACTAAATATTGAACGAGTAAAATCAATTCTTCTTTATCACAGTAATTGTCGTGTATTATTTTATTTTTTATTATATATTTTACCAGGCGCATTATAGCCACATGAGACCCAGGCAAATTTGAATTAGGTGGCTTCATGTACAGTACAGTATTAACTTCAGACACATTTCTTCAGGAAATTTTTTTGGGGAAATATTTTCTTATAAAACATTGGTTTATGGCCTCCTATTAATAGACCCCTAATTCAAAAATTTATAGCAATACAAATGTCTTATAGAATTTTGGAATTTTTCAGGAATTTTGACTATCTTTTCCAGAAGTTATCTGGTAATATACGTTATTGTATTGTATAATTGCTATTACTTTCCCGGTCTGTTGTGTATAAAACACTGGCGTCTAATTACAGAACGATTCCGTAGCCGTAGTTCTAGTTTTTATCACGAGGTGCCTGTAGTGTCGTGACGTTCAGATAACGTATACCTCGTAGTGTACGGTATGCTTGGAATTTTTTGTCGCTATTTTAACTTTAAAACCATACTTTATCATCGATAATTGGTTGTGAAGTATTCCTGCTACGTTGCTAAGAAATCGTTATGGAAAATATTGCGTTGGATATATTAGAAAATACTTGTTGTTATTGCTATTAGCAATAATACAAATGTCTTCAAAAAGCACTTCTCAAAAAGAAATCTTACTAATAAGCATGTAGGTTTAGAACATAAGCAAATCCTGGTGGAGGAAAAGTCTATATTCTGTCGTGAGACTTCATCTTCTAAAGGATTTTCTACTTTCCTTCGATTACGTGAAGATTTGTAAAAAGTACTGTACCTGTACATGGATTTGCCTGTGAAATTGATAAGCTGGAATTCAAAACTATGAAGGGTAAGTAAATTCTATTCTGAAATTTTAAAAATACTGTATTTAATTAATATATCTTAAAATAATTGTTTTCATGAATATTAACAGCTCATTCAGTTGTAAATAAAAATATTATGTACTGTATTTGATAGGTTTCTACGAATGGCCACAGATAAGTTGAGAACCAACTAAAGTTAACTGTGTCGTACTGTCTAAAATTCATGGAATTTATAAATTCTACTCGTGTGGCACATGGGATCATGACTACGCTCAATTCAGAAATGTACAAAAGGAAAACATTCAATAACAAATTGTACATTGTACAATATTAGTAAAAAAAAGACATTAGACAAAAAAGACAAATTTGACGTTCAACAAACGAACAGTAGCAAATTTTGTTCGTAATAAATTAATTCTGACTGGTGTACAATCAGAATTATGCTTGTCCAGCTTCTTGACGTCACGAAGTAGCGACATCTCGTGGTAAAAAACAGAACTACGGCTACGGAATCGTTCTGTAATTAGACTGAAACGTGTCATCGTTTCTTCAAGACTCAACACGATTTAGAAATTCACATCAGACGCCATGAAAATATCATGTACACATGTGGAGAATGTGGTAAACCTTTCAGTTCCATATCAAATCTCACTCAGCACTTTATAAAACATTCATCGGAACGACGACATAAATGTAAAGTTTGTGGTAAAATGTTCAAACGGAAGGGAGGATTGAAGAAACATCTTCGTGGCCATGCAAAAAAGAAATCCTACAATTCTCAAGGTATGTCATGGGATGGTGCCTGATATATCCATGAAAAAATTTTGGGATAGTCTGCCAGGATCCCCAGAGTGGTAGGCTAGTACCTTAATCGCATCAGTCATCTGGATGCCCATACTATTCGTCATCAAGGAATCAAATGATTTTGATTCCTTGATGACGAATTAAAGAACTAATGCATGTTAAAACTAACTATAATACAAAATATAAGTGTTAATACAATAATTCTGTGAAGAATAATACAACCCATAAGAATAATTATATATTTCCATTTGTTTTAAGAACGGTAACATCAACACTACCATCGAAGATGATCCAGAAACTTCATCAAAACTCGAAGAATATTCTGACACCGAAGAAATAAACTGTGAATGCATTTTGTGTGACCGAATCTTTGAAAATGAATCTAAACTAAATGAGCATTTAAGAAATGAGCACCCAGAAATCCACTCAATAGGATACGAAGGAACAAGTTATAAATACGAAAGTAGCCAAGATCTTGAAGATATTGACGTATCAAATTGACTATCATTATGTGAACAACATCACATTGATGAAGACAGCAGCAAACTTCGCCATATTGATATTTCTGAAGAAAATTTCATGTAATAAATTTTTTTTGATGATCATTTAAAACGGCAGATCAACTTTAACAATTTAACAATAAAATCATAAAATCTTACTAAAACTTTGATTCTTTTATAAGAAATAATTGTTAGAAATTCGGTAACAAATGTAAAAAAAAAATCCGAACATGTTTATGCAAATGAAGAGCGTTAGTTGAAGCATGTGCTGTGCTCTGAATCATCCAAATTGTACCATGAAANATAGTTACAAATTACGAAAATCAATTGTAATTTCTCATAAATATTGAATAAAAATAATTTTTTAAATTTATATTTATTAATATAATAGCTCAAAAATTATTCATTATATTGATTATATTACGTTATATTATACTATATTATAATAAATAATTACATCAGTTAATACTTCTCCATATAAGGGGTGGTCCAAAATTCAGTTAACCGTTTTAAGCGCACTTTTTTATTAAAAAATAAACTGTTCCAAATAAGACTTTCGTTATACTTTCCGGACATATTGATCGGAGTAACAGTTTCGGTTAACTAAATTATGGGCTACCCCGTGTTTAATTACGTGTCATTTGTTGAAGAAGCGAAATTTAAGATCTGACTTAAAGTATTGTAAATACAATAAAACCTCCGTAAGACGGAATCGCACTGTATCGAATATTTTCTCGTTTAAGAAGGTTTCCGTTTTGAACAGGTTTATTTAACATAGAAAATTGCTAGGTTTCGAAGAATTTCCATCTGTTTAGGAAGGATTCCGCTTTAAACAGGTTATAGACTATTGCACTTTAATAGATTTGATAGAAACTCAAAGAAATTGTATTATGGAAAGTATTTCATATATTAAAAAATTATCATTTTTATGAACGTAATATTTTATTTGTTGTTTTTATATATATTATTTTTCTTATAAATCTCCTATTTCTAAATCAGAAATAAAACTCTCAGTCTCCCTGTCTGACACCATCCAATCTCGAAGAAATGTAATTCTGTACAAAGTCATCCTATATATTTATCCAGGGTGTCTCCTGTCATGTGGTTCATGCTTCTTTGTTCCCAAATGGTTTCTCTGTCTCTAATGAGATCAGATTCAGTTTAGAAAGAACTCGTTTAACTATCCAATTATTATTTTCTATTTTCTATTTTTTAAATTATTTATTATTATTATTATTATTATTAATATATATATATATATACACACATACGAGAGTTATATCAGAGTCGTATTCAATGGTTACCAGGATAATTATTTTCTATAATAATATAAGGAGAAAATACGCTGTCAAAAGGTTCCATCATTAGATAAAGAAGAAGAGAATAAACATTTCTCGATATCCATTTTGTAACATTATCATTTGCAGTTGAAATGTTCCTGTNCAGAGTCGTATTCAATGGTTACCAGGATAATTATTTTCTATAATAATATAAGGAGAAAATACGCTGTCAAAAGGTTCCATCATTAGATAAAGAAGAAGAGAATAAACATTTCTCGATATCCATTTTGTAACATTATCATTTGCAGTTGAAATGTTCCTGTAGGGAGCCATTCGTATGAAGATTTAAGGTACTCAGAGCTTCGGGTGATCATACAAATCTTTTTACGTGATAACAAACTAAATATAAATTGCATCTTGTAAGAAAATAATAAAAATGACCCCGTTTCTATCAATAAAACAATATATTTATCTCTAGATAATATGCAAATGAGCTGAAATGTTTACGTCGCGCGCTGCCGGTGCCACGCGATATCCGATGGAACCTTTAATTAATCTTCTATGCCCATTCTGTAGGACCTATCTATGGGTAAAAGATTCGTAACTATAGTTCTTGAATTACAGAAATACAGACGGGATTCAAACTCTAACCTATCCGCAAATTGGTACTATACTTTGCGCCGCAAAGGAGAAATTATGTAAAATTAATTTAAACCTATTAAGATAAAAGAAATTTATTTAGTTAAGTATCATTAATTTAACTTTTGAAGAAGGAAAAAAAAAGTAAGAGAAATCAGCCAGGGGTTATTTGAAAATAAACTTAAAAGTAGAGAAAGTGATAGGTTGTTTTACCTTCTTCTTATCATCTATAGGATCAGAAGAAGAAAAAGAGCGAAGGAAAAAAAAAAGAAAAAGAAGGAAAAAAATCGCTTTGTTTTCTGGAACCAAGCCAAATCCCCACCTTGCAGCGTTGTACAAGTTGTTCAGCCAATTTCACGCATTCTGCCTTTTGTTCAGATGTCAATAGTTTGGACACATAACAACGGGCTAGTACTGAAAGTGGTCATACGGATTCAACCAACGACGATTTTCCTAAGGTCCACTTGTTTTAATCTCTCGTCCAAGTTTTTCCGCTTAAGACATTCACCCTTTATGACTTCTTATTACCCTCCTACCAAACATACTACTATAGTCTTCACTTTAATACAAGTAACACGAAGAAAAGGAAAAAAATAAAAAACAGAAGGAAGGAAGTAAAGGGGGAGGGTGAAGCAGAGTGTCATGAAAAAATAAAATAAATAAATAAAAAATTTTTTTTGCTATATAAAAATTGTAATGCGAAAAATGTAATGAAATTTGTGAAAGCTTTGAATAGTTAAAATTCACTTATCACAACGAATTTAAAAGTTAATATGATTTTATAATTTATTGTGACAAAATTATTGCGTCACCATTTTCCTTTTTCAAACTCTTTATTGAAAAAATACGAATGAAATATTAATTAAAAAATTAATTATTACGTCACAATTACGCCTAAATGTATAATTACGTAATTATGGCTTCGTCACATTGTAAAAAATGTCACAATTACGTCAAAAACGTGTTATTACGTCACTACTCCATCAAAATGTATAATTATGTCTATATGGTATTGTTACGTCATCAATACGTTGAACAGTAAAATCGTCACAGTTATGTTCAAGACATTGTTACGTCTGAATGTATAATTAAGCCAGTGATTAATTGTTACGTCATTACTATATCGAATGCATAATATTCATAATATTTTCGATAATGTATTGTTACGTCACGATTACGTCAAATTTTATAATTACGCAATTATATGAAAAACGTATTGTTACGTCACGACTCGGTCTAAATGTATAATTACGCATTTTATCTGTAATATATTGTTACGTCATCACTACGTCGAATATACAACCGTCACAATTATTTCGATAACATATTGTTGCGTCATGATTACGTCTAAACGTTTAATTACGTAATTTACGTCATCATTACGTAAAAATAACGTAATAATGAGTTAATTTGAATTGAATTTTTTAAAAATGTACATATATATTTTCCTGTTACGTCAAAATTGTTGAAAAATCTCCTGTTTTTCAGAAAGAAACGGAAACTTAATGTAGAAGCAACAGCTTAGAAATGGTATCGTAAATCTTTATACGTCAAACTGTGACATATTTAAAATGATGCAAGTCAATCAAAAAATATATCATGCGAAATATATTTTTGGCGAATTTTTTTTGTAGTTTTTCATATACCAGAAATTTTTCTTTACTCTAAAACGAGTTTTATAACAGTATTTTCCTCAAAGTATCTATAAAAAAAATTATTATAAACGCTGTCTATCTATCATACATTAATGTATATTATTAAAAATATATAATTTAATAAATTCAGTATTTAACGTTATAACGAGGTAGAATAACGAAAACCTCGATATAACGAATTTTTAAAAATAATTATGCTGTAAAGGGGTACAAAGTTTTCTAAAAATCTATTGGTTATGTTAAGAATATGGAAAAATAATTTTATAATTATCGTTATAACGAGGTTTTAGCATTAAAAAAATAATCGAACCGTCAATAACGGCCACCACTTAACAGAGGCCACTTTTTTATGAACCTTTATGAACCTTTTTTATGAACCTTATGCCTTTAGAAGTGGCTACGAAATAACCTCTATAGAACGGCCACCTTCGAATAAAGGCCGTTTTTTGTGGCCGTTTATCAGAGGTTTGACTATAATAGAATTTGTTAAGATTTCCAATTGATTTATACAAATCGAAAACCTCGTTATAACGGAATTTAAAAGATGTTATATACATATATATTTTTTTTATAATATTATTATTATTCTTTTACTCTAACAGATTTGATGAAGTATGAAACAACATGATTGATCACCATCTTTCTTGTCATAAATATCTTTGACACCTGAGGAAAAAAAAAGAAAAAAAGATTAGAAAATGGAAGATGGAAGATGTATACAAATGAATTTCTCCTAATTACTAAATACATTCTTTTAGCTGGTTGGTAGATTAATAATATTGATTTTAAGTAATTTGTTGCATTAATCATATTCTTTAAGATACTAACAAGTGCATGAATTTTGTTAGGTACTATCTGACATACTTCGTGATGATAATAGATTAAGGTATTGCTTGTTATCTAGTATACCTTACTATCGTATCCCAAGGTGTTGCTTCCCAGCAATACACGTTATCAGATAATTTCTTATCCCCCGATTTATCCGATAAGTTTTGAACGTATATGTTTGTATTTTTCATACTTCCTGCTATCTTTCAATGTCTTTACTTGTTCCCTTTTACTTTCTTTATAAAAAAAATAAATAAATAAATAAATTTGGAAGTCATCTTTGTAGCATCTCTCCAGCTTCTTTCTACTCCATCAATTATCACATTTTAGAAATTAAATGTATACATTTATTTATTTATTTATGGGTTTATGTTATAAATAATCTATTTTATGGTTTAAATAAACATTTTTTTAAAGTATATTTTCATGAAATAAGCAAGAAAAATAAATTTTTTTTTTTCCATCAAAGTTTTCATTTATTACTCCGAGTGACAACGCAGTAAGTAATAAAAGCATAGAAATTCCTTCGATTTTGCATTTATATAATCGAATATATAGAATTTATTTAGTTTTATTATCTAGATGACAAACAAATTTGCAGTTTTATGCCCATAAAAAACCGCTCAGGTATAGAGATTTTTATTTTACGAGCCTTGTATAGANGTTCGTAATATAGGGGTGGCTTTTACCGCCCTCGTCGTAACGAAATAAATAAATAAATATATTCTTTAAAATTTCCTTTCGAATTTTAATTTTATTTATTTATTTATAAATTTAACCTCATTTATATACATTGATGCTCGAGTTTCCTTAGTTATAAAACCATAATATAAATTATTTAAATGCTTATATATTATAAATATTATTTATAAAGCATATAAAATATTTATTTTATGTAAAATAAATGGTATATATTTAGTTTATGAGGTAAATTTTTAAACAATAAATTTCATTTCACTTATATATCGTTACAAATTTCGTTATATAAAGTAGTATTACCGTACTACAACACAACTTAATACGTCACACGACTCTCGATGACGTAAAAATAAAAATTAATAATAATATAAAATTGATCTTAATCGGTATAAAAGGGAATTTTATGGTAATTTTTACCATATTAAAATTCTTATTATGGCTTTTAAGTAGATAATTATTGTTTAAATGATCATTAAGTGTAATTACTATGGATAAGTTAAAGGTTTAAGATATATTCTACCTCTCCCCCCCGTTTTAAATGTATTTAAAAGTAAGGTAAGGGGGACCTTAAAAAATTAACCCTTCCCTAATTACCGCAGAGTAAATTCAATTTACTTTAATAAGGTAATCGTAAAGGTAGCGGATAATCAGGTAACAATTTAAATAATTTAGGAATTAGCATAATTTTACACAATTGTTCAGAACAATACTTGTCTAATGTAATCAAACAAGTCGGAAACGACAGGATAGTTTGGTATTAAATGATAGTTCGGTTGTCATTAAGAGAAACATGGCAATAGTTACAGGTCACTTGCTTGAAACAACAAACACCTCGAAGCTAAGTCACTCCTACTAACAACCCCTATAAGGGAATTAAAGTCGTGCACGGTTTGAATCGTACAAGTACAAGGATGGACACAAGAAGGGTTGCTTAATTCCTTCTCCCGCTGATCTCTCATTAGGTCTTAATGCCAACCCTCTTTAGCCACAGCACACACGCTAATCTAAGCATCAATAGTCAATGGCTTTTAGGTAACCGTACTTATTGAGGAAGACTTAGTTCGTTGCCTGGATTATTTATACATACTTGACACACATTATCACCCGGACAATTACTAGGAGAAGGTGTTCCTCAACTTCTATTATCGAGGAATTCTCCATAAGCCATCGTGTTTTAATGTCGTTAGACAGATGTTCCCATTTGGCTCCCAGTCATAAATTTTTCAAACGAAACTCTTGTAAAAATTACTATAAAAATAAAACAAACAAGTAAATTCTCCTGTCTGGAACAATAGTCAACAATTCAAATTAGTGTTTTCTTATCGTAAACATTGACTTGTTTAATTTCGTTGTCTCCCACAAGATGGAGATGTGTATGATATTGATCCATCTCTATCGGTATCCGGATATCTCTTGGGATGCCAAAGAGGAAATGAAGTTTGCATACATAAATCGAACATTAATTGTTGGGAAGAGTAAGCACTCGCAATTATAATGATTACAGTATTGTTAACATTAATGTAATTTGTTATAAGTAAGGGATTTATTTTGGTATACAACGTAATATTTTCCAGTTGGGTAGCAGATTTCATCACGCATTTTCTGCCCATTTTTAAAATATAACGATGTATTTAAAACGGGAATTTTTACAAAACAGTTTAAAATTTCTTTTTTTTTTCCTAAAGATCCCCGCTTCATAAACTGAGTTAAACCAAGCATACTATGAAGAGAATTTCTAATTATTCAAGGAAAAAAAAAAGCTTATTTAAATATTTAATATTAAAGTTATTAAAAAGGTTAGTAGATGGCGAGTAAAATAACATTTGTACTAAAATTTTAAAGTGATATTAAAGATTGCTAGGCGCATATTATTTATGTATGTTCATGAATTCGCTACGCAAATAAGTATAAAGACTCCCGTTTAACCTTTATATGTTAAAATAAAGTACTTTATTAGATTGCTTAAACATTCGTCCCTTGTTTAATAGTCACTCTATCCCATTCCGGCCATTCTGCTAAATTCTACTTTATGACTGTTTGCTCGAGTTAGCTGTGAGACCACGTGGTTACGACTTAAATAACTGTCAGTATATTTTACAAACTCTCATTACAGAGGAAATAACTATACATCACTTTACAACATAGCATACTGTAGCCGTTTTAAATTTATTTTTCTATGTTCGAAACCATATTTAAAAGACATACGACATTCATTGTGTGTAACTTGATTTACCGTTAAGTGCAATATATTTTTTTTTATATATATATATAATTGATATCCATTTATAAGAGCCCATAAAGAGTTTGTTATATACTGCACGTCTCAATTAAGAGTTATTCTTGAGGATTTATTGGAGCACTCTTACAGTACACCACTTCATTTATGGTGTATAACTCATTAATTCAAGCTTCCCGTGTAAAAATAAGACAGAAAAATGGATATTATTCATCAAGAATTCGCATTGGTTAAGCCGTTAAATGTATAATTATTCAGTTATATGGAGAAGGATAAGTATTGACACGTGGTCAAGAATTTGTGCAAAAGTTATCTTAGAGACAATACCCATAAAAGGGCGTTGTTCCTGTAAAGTATGAATTGAACTGGAGTGTCATTTAAAGTGTGTGAAGGGAATTCTCTTGGGATAACGTTCAACATGGCTAAATTACGATGAATAATCTATATACTTTATCTCTTAGTTAAATGGTCGGGTAATTAGGAACTTCAAAGGTACGAATCGAACGATTTTATGAAAGATATTTGCAATCTGAACGGAAATCTGATCTTCTAATTATCAAAATTGTTCGAATTATAAATCAGTTTGTACCCGTCTACAGTATTATTTTTTTTTTCCTTGTTGTTTTTTTATATATATAAATGCTTAAAAATCGATACAATTCATCGTAACATACGGTCTAATTACTCTAGCAATCAAGAAAAATTATTAATAAACATTTATCACGTGTTATCAATCATACTTGATGAATATCCTTTTATAACAATAGATGTTATTATTTCGTGATCAGTTATGCTTTTCACCTTCCGTTTGTCGAGTTTAGTAACAGATATGCAAATCGACCGTTTCGTGATTATTTTAATTGAATCGGAGTAAAAGACAGGAGTAAAAGATTTAAGTAAGCAATTCTCCCCCCCCTTATATTAATTTAAACTTATTGAAGGGTAAAATATAACACAAAGAAAATAATTTTTGCGACTTAAAGTACTTTTGAAATTACGCTAAGTGCCAAGTTTACTGTTAAGAAAGTAAATCGATTTGTAGCCCTATCTGTAAAAAGAATTGAACATCTCCCCGGTTAGCAATAATTTTCTGTTACGACATAAAAGTCGTAACACGAAGCTGTACTTTAATCAAACAACGTTTCGGAAAAATTAAAAAGAGACGAAAGCCGTTAAGTTCCTAACTAGTCGTAAAATACAAGGCCCTGTCTTGTACGTAAAGGTTTTATTCTAAATTTTAGCATCATTAAGCTTAGTGAACACATTGCATCAACCTAATCAATTATTTCACTTTAGACAATACTTACAAATATATATAAATGGTGAAAGAGAGGAGGATAAAAAATAAAATAAAATAGTAAACGTGTCCTCATAAAATACATAATTTTAAATTAACAAAAAAGGGTAAAAAAAATAGGTATGTGCTTAGGTAGGAGTAATCGTTTTGTTTCTTCGCAACGTTCAACTATATTAGACTTAATGCAAATATTATCGACTTGTACAGTAATGAACCCCACCTCGCACCCACGTGACGTAATTTATGAACAACTCTTGACTTTTGTACGTGTCTTGTGATCCTGATCGGTGCCAATAATTGAAATAAGATCATAAAAATGATTAATGTTATCTAATATATTCGATAGTTAATTAGATAAAAACTCTTAAAAATTATACGAAATAATATATTATTTGTATTTTAAATTTATATTATTATTATTTTTTTTTGTTTAATCTCTCCTCCCTTTAAAATTTAATATAGAAATTATATAAAAATATATTATTTTGTATATTTGTTAGGAGTTTATATCGAATTAACTAATGAATACATTAAGCAAAAAATACTATTTTGTTCAATTCTATCTTAATTATGTTCAATATTGCTTAATTTTATTTAATATTCCCTTAATTTTGTTCATTTCCCACTTAAATTTTGAACAAAATTAATTAAATTTTGTTCAATAATGCTTAATTTTGTTAACTTNCAAATTATTTTTTTTATTTTTTTCTTAACTCTTTTTTTGTGAAATTTTATAGTCATTATTGGCTTAATGTTTTTTTAAAAAATTGAAGTAATATATTATCCAAAAGTCAGAAAAGAAAAAAATATATAAATTTACGTGTTTTTACATTTATGTAAGAAGAAAAGAAAAGAAGGAAATTCTGACTTTATCGAATTTTATAATTTTCTAGGAACATTTCTGTTTAATCTTTAGCATGAGGCCATCACCGTTGTTGTTGAACTTGTTAATAAATTCATCAATTTTTTGGTCATTCTTCGAAATTACCAAAACATTGTCTACATATCTTTCAAAATACACAATGTCATTCAAAAAACCAGAAAGAGCATTTTTTCTAATTTTCTCAATACAAGCACACACAACAGTCCTGACAGGGAACTTCTCATCAGGACTCCTCTTTTTTGTCTGTTCTGATAACCATTAAAGGCGATAAAAGATTCATCACAAATAAGGTTATTTTCTATGAATCTTTTTTCATTGAGTTTACCTCAATGAAAATTGCGTCATTTAATTAAGCAACTTTTAAATTTTCGTTTTAACATATGTTACGATTGAAATTTTGTATTAGAAAATTTATTTTTCACAAATTATGATAAATAGCGACTTTCACTTCTTATAATAAATCATAATGATTCGCTAATTTCAATAAATTTATCCTTTCTTCTCTTAAATATTTTGCATTAAACGTGTTAATTTCTTAAGTCGAACCTCCTCTAAACAGCTGCCATTACTGTCCTTTGTTTAGAGGTTTTAATGAATTAAGCAGTTATCATTTTATTCCTAAAATAATAACACGTAAAATAGCACATTTAATAAATTAAATAAGACTTTTTCTTGTATAATAAAAGCTACAGGTTTAATAGAATAATATTATGCAGTATGTTTCTTACTATTTTATACATGAAAATAAACGATGTAAGACATGAAACATTGTAATTACTCTATTTTAAAGACAAGTCTCAGCTAATTTTCTAAGTATCGTTACATCAGAGATTCTTCTGCATAGTAATTACACACAGGAGACGTATGTATAATATATATATATATATATATATACATTTTTTTTCTTTTAAATTATCGATTTAAAAAAAGGAATTTTTATTAACATAAATTAAAATAATGTCGCTTCGATAAATAATATTTTATAAAGATATTAATATCGAGTGATAAAATTCGATATTTCGATCCAGAAGTAATGTCCTGACTATATTTGCGCCTCGATGGATAAAATATATTAAGGTGATATTACAGTGGTGACGTCAATAACTGATTTGGTGTTTAGTGTCCCCGAGATACACTAGGCAAATGTACTGATATTTTTTCACCAGTTAAGCTAAAATTTTAACAGTTTCTTTTAATATTTTTATTGATTTTAAATTGAAATTTCTAGTCTAATGTAATTATACCGAGTTATTATGTTTCTAAGTTATTATGTAATATGTCAGGAAAGTAAAATAAATTTGACATGACGAGGTTATTCATCTTCTGATAGATGAAGATATATCGAACATTTTGAACAATATATGATTATAAAAGCCTGGAAATTTACCCTTAAGCCACGTAAAAAGGTTCTTTATGAAGTGATAGAATGGATTAAAAATTAAAAATTATTATTATTATTTTAAATTTCACTGAAATTCAATCGTTTCACTTGACTTTCTTTCTTTAATAGAGGCCAATAATATTATCTAATATTCGGTAATTGTTCCACGAAATGGGATAACGTTTCTAAAATACCATTAATATTCCCGAGGCATTCCAAAATAGCATTAAATCTATTGATTAACCTGTTCAGAGTATTTTATTTTTATTTTTTTCTTATTACTGACGAAAAAAACTGAAATTTCTATTCGTATTTAACTAAAATTATTTAATATATTCATTAAATGTACAGGAATTTCATTTTATTTTACTTTGCATTGTAATTAATACATTCGTTTCTTGAACTGAAAGCAAAGGGACAAGATCCTGCCAAGGACCATGCATTCAAATGAAGAATAATGATTCACTGGGCGAATAAGTCAAAGAATGAAAATATATTCGGTTTAGAATGATTATATTTAATAATTTTACTCTGTATCTTTTCAAAGTTTGTAATTATTAATGATTCTATTTAATTTTTTTCTTTTTTTTCATCCCTACTAAACTACATTTTATTATTAATCATACACAACAACTGCATACCTCATTAATAATTACATTTTTTATTATTATTATTTTTCTTTTATTTACATTTCACCACTAAGAATATAAATATTTATATTTTCTTGTATCATAAAAATCAATAAAAATCAATTTTTAAATATATTTTTCTTGAGTTATATATATATATATATAACTTATATAAAGTGAGTGAGAATGATACTTTAAAATTGCAAAAATTGAATTTATTTATAGTCTCTATCAATATATTTCTAACTTTAGATATGAATGTTATAACAGTTCGAACGAAGGAACTAAGTATAAACACATAACCAGTAAGGAGTTATCACAGAAGCATCATCTACTACATTGTTACTTTGTCCATGCCAGTTAAATCGATTGGCTGTCAAGGTGCATATAGATTTCTGTTATCTTCAACGCACCTTTTCTCCAGAGTATCTTCTGGCCAGATATCTTCTGGACAGCACCCATTGGGGACAATGAGATTTAACCTGAATATTGGAAAGGACTGCCCATCACATTTCCTCTCATCTTTTTTCCCCCTTTTTCTTCTGTCTTCGCCATATTCCAATACAGTTTGATAGTTGAGATAGATATATGTGTGTGATCAAAACGTTGAAAAAAAAACAATACTTTCTCTCACTTTGAATTCGATTATTCGTAGAAATTATCTAATCTTTTCTTTACACATCTGAATCCTTTCAGTTTAATTTTTTTTTGTTCTTTTACAATATGAGAAATGAAATGTAATCGGCATTCCCTCAATTTTTATTATTATTATTTTTTTTATTTATTTTTTTAATGGTGTGATGTCAAACCAAGCAAATCGATCATAACTTCAGCTTTAAATCTCTAAATTCATTGATTATTATTTTTTTTACATTCTCCTATAAACAAAACTTTTTTTTCTTGTATATTCTACAACGTAGTAACGTGCAAAAAATAATTTTAAAATTTATTAACACTAAAAAATTACATTATAGATGAATAATTTAAACTTTTTTAAAATAAATTTATTAATGAAAAATAATGTAAATAAGCTGGAAATATGCAGCCGTAATTATTGATCAATGAAATTGCAAAGTAGTGTTTCTACAGAAGATTATTGTAGAATTTTATTTATTTTTGGCAAAAAATAATAAATATATTTTAATTGATTTTTATGCCATTTACATAATATATATATATATATATTTATGTAGGATTATTGTAGGAAAAATCTTGAAATTATTTACATACCATAATTATAACAAGCAGCCAACTGTACAGGATACAGTTTTATGTTTCCTGCTCGCTTATTGTTCCTGGAATATCACTCTGGAGAGAGTAATTTCGACAAGCGATAGGCTAGTTTGGGAAACCCAATAGTGTCCCATTCGATTACTCGATCATGGCTGGTCAGAAGGAGACAGTGATTAGACCAAAACACTTCAGACATTGATCGACTTTCTCTATAAGTCGTTCATTTAATGTCATTGTACGACGTTTCCTAGAAACCTATTAAAAATATAATATATATTAATTCAATTTATTAAACTTCCATAAATATATTAAATTATAAAATGNCTTTAGGCTTCTTTTTTGTAATATAATCTGTTAAAGAATTTTAAAGACGTTCTCAATCAAAATTTATTTAATATACAGGTAAAGAATATGAGGCAAAACAACACATTATTTTAAATGTTTCTTTATAAGAACAACTATATTTTTTAACTCTTAAATAATAGACCGAATACGTCATTCATATTCGGTTAGTTTGATCCAAGGAGAAAAAAGAAATAAAATAAAAAAAAAAGGACGGAAACTGTTCATCAACATGACATATCCAGTTGGTATCGGGGGATGAAATATATTTTGAAGATATGTCTATGGGACATGCTTGACACGGCAATGCATCAGTAACTACCTTGAAAAATAGCCAATGCAAGATCTAAGCGAATGAATCATGTCTACAATATCTCTTTTAGTCATTTCATTAAAACTCGGAAATCTGTTTCATGCTCGGTTATTTATAAATGTTATTTTATTTGAAAGATTTAATTACGTTCTTGGATTTTTTTTTCGATTTTTTTACACGCCTTTTCGAATAGCGATTACGGAATTTAACGAACTAAAGAATAAACACGTGGTTCTGAAATTAACAACCGAATTAAACGCGATCAAAATAATCATTTACACTGTTAACTCTAATCACAATCAGTGCGAAATGGATTAATTTTAATCGCGATTAAAATTAATCAATTACGATCGGGATTATAGCTAATCAATTTCATTTTCATTGTAATTACAATTAAGATTTTAATTACAATTAAAACTGATTGATTTTTTTTTAATCGAAATTGAAATTAATCAGTTTTAATCGCGATTAAAATCTTAATTGTAGTTACGGTGAAAACGAAATTGATTAACTTTAATTATCATTAAAATTAATCGATTTTAACTCGGTTAAAAATTGAAATGAATATGAAATCGATTTCGTTCAAAATTTTAAAATTATTTTCGTTTCATAATTAAAGCCAATCATTTTTAATGATAATTAAAATTAGTATTTCTTTTTATTATAATTAGAAAGAAAATATTCATTAAATAATAATTAAGCGCTTGATACATTATTTATTAAAATTCTGGATAAAATATTTATAAGAAATTATATTATTTAAGTACGGTATTTTTATCATAAAATTTTAATCTTTTATTATTTTTTTTTATTTTTGAAATTTATTCTTGTTTAAATTTATATAAATATTAAATTATATACTGATGTAAAGCTTAAAAATTTTATAAAATAAATAATAAATTTTAGAAAATGGAAATAAATTTATTTGAAAATTAAAAAAAAAAAAAAATATTCTACAATAGCGTAACTATAGAATCGCTAAAGGCGATTAACTATTGAATCGTGATGACGTCATCGTGTAGAGAAGAGGAGGAAGAAAAATCTGACGTCACTGTATCCAAGGTATTCTCAAATTTGCTGAGAGATTTTTTCCTTCAATTCCGTGGAGGAATTTATATATATATACAGTACATTTTTTTTTTTCAAAAAGCAATGCTAATTTAAATTATTTTAATTAGTAAATTTATAGTTATTTTTTATTATTCTATT